>NC_091296.1:240000-255000 GCF_038502225.1 Cherax quadricarinatus | reverse complement strand
AGTCGTTTCCTGAATAAAAATACCCAAACGTTACACAACTGTCTTATTTATCAACTTACACTATGTTTAATTGTATTCAACCCTAACCCTCCCTTCATATTTATAAAAAACTCCACTCACCAAACCCTTATGAAAATGCCCATCATGCATAGTGCTAAACCCGTGTGCGTTTAACGTTTTTCTTATTAGTAATGCACGAGTTAAATTAAATAGTTCTGAATATTATGTAGTCCCTTTTAATGCTGGAGAAATTGCAGACTTGGAGAATATGCAGACGACTTCAGACTTCGTGGAAACTTTCAAAATTCTTTAAACTATATACTATACTGCATGAAGCACAGGCCAAAAAGTTATAATTTCTACAAGGAAAATACTGGAGGAACTTGCTACAGACGTGAATGTTTTATCCAAACGACTTTCTACTGACAATAAATTATTGACTCTTGGAAGAAGAATAAGCATATTCTACGTAACGTGTGTGCAATAAGATCCTAGTAAACAAGTGATATCACAATATGCACAATATCCACTGTGAAGAAATAGTGAATTTCTGATCGCTCTCGTGATTTCTCACATTATCAAGGAACAGTTCCTTGATAATGTGAGATATCACGAAAGCGCTTGGAAGTTCACGGTTTTTTCGCAGTGGCTGCTCTGTATAACGTGTGTGTATTGAATTATTGCGGAGAGCGCTAAACCCTTAGGGATTACACAGCGCCTATGATTGGGGGGATGGAGGGTACTCAGAATTCAGGGAATTGAAGCACAGATCCAATTCCTTAGATCAAGAGCCCCTTACCAGTGTCAGGGAACCTCCCTTGACAGACGTGCGTTTTGAAAACACGGATATAATTCAAGGGGAAGCGCTAAACCTGTACGTGTCATATAGTGCCTGGGGATTGAGAGGCATTCCAGGTCAATCCAAGGAATGGGAGGTTGAACTCCACTCCTTGGATCAAGAGATACTGAAAAGTTTTCTTCACTGGAGATGCACATGGTGAAACAAGCCTTCACCATAATAAATAAGACATATGTGCTACAGTTAATAATAATATTTACATGTACAAGGTATACAGACCATAGCTGACATCAATGACATACTACTATATAGAAAGCCCCTTGTTATGCTGAGCATTTCCCGCAAATTAGGTTAGTTTTGTCCCAGGATGTGACCCACACCAGTCGACTAAAACCCAAGTACCCATTTTACTGATGTGTGAACATGGTCAACCGGTGTGAAGAAACACGCCCAATATTTCTACCCTCGATGGGAATCAAACCCAGACCCTCGCCGTGTGAAGTGAGAGCTTTAGCCACCAACAAGTTGAACACTGAGACACTTGTACAACACTTGGGAATGCAAGGGAGGCGGCAAGCCTCCTCTGTACTCGACTGAAGAAGCCTACTGTGAAGGCGAAATGTTTCGGAATAAAGATACCTAACTATTGCACATGTGTCTTACTTATTTACTTGTCGGTATTGTATACCATTCTAAATGGTTATAACTATGACCATAATTTTTAAAGGGATGGAGGGGTAAGCCAGCGGAAGACCTTGATCAGATGGTCAAAAACTCCAACGACGGGTCATCATCTAAGATCCGCGTCAGTAAACACTTGGCCTGTTTCCTGACAGACCTTACCTAACCTGTATACCATTATCATATTCACAAGCCTTCACGAGAACACAATACCTACATTGAAAGGCAAAGCTGCAATAAGCGCCCTAAAATATACAGAGTATTAGGGGAGCGCTTGGAAGCACTTGACTTGTACTCGTTGGAACGCAGGAGGGAGAGATATATCATAATCTACACTTGGAAAATCTTGGAAGGAATGGTCCCAAATCTGCACACAGAAATCACTCCCTACGAAAGTAAAAGACTGGGCAGGCGATGCAAAATGCCCCCAATAAAAAGTAGGGGCGCCATTGGTACACTAAGGGAAAACACCATAAGTGTCCGGGGCCCAAAACTGTTTAACAGCCTCCCATCAAGCATTAGGGGAATTGCCAATAAACCCCTGGCTGCCTTCAAGAGAGAGCTGGACAGATACCTAAAGTCAGTGCCGGATCAGCCGGGCTGTGGCTCGTACGTTGGACTGCGTGCGGCCAGCAGTAACAGCCAAGTTGATCAGGCCCTGATCCATCGGGAGGCCTGGTCATGGACCGGGCCGCGGGGGCGTTGATCCCCGGAATAACCTTCAGGTATGCTCTTAATATCTTCCATTCAAATATTAGAGGAAATTCCCAACAAATCCTTCACAGTCTTCAAGAGAAAGAACTTGACCAGTTCCCGCAAACGTTTCCTAACAAACAATGTTGTGTTGCCTCAACAATGTCACTTTAAAACGTCAATTTTTAACCGTTTCGTATTTTTCCAAACCACGGTTTCTGTAGGCTGGGTTAATTAGGGTTTGGTCAGGTATTAAGTTGGTTAGATTACGTAACAAAGATTAAGTACGTGGATGTTACCAATCCACCCTTTTCCACTTAAATATCGTGCGTTCAGTGCTGTATAGCCCTTCCGGGTTTAGCGCTTAATTATAATAATAATAATAATAATATCGTGCGTAAGGATACCAACACTGATTATACGCTATATCCTGGGTTCCTAGGAGTCAGCCACCCGTTTGTTATATTTCGTTATAGGAAGTCAACTCTGCATAAATGCAAAGTAATCTATATTACCCTAACCTAAATTTAAAAAATAATATTTTTTTCTAGAGGTTTGGATCGGAGAGAAACCAATGAATCGTAACGGGTGTGAAAAGGCACGTTTTTGATTGGTTAACAGTTTGTCCACTAGGAGCCCTTTCCCTCCTCCCTGTGGTATTCTGTTCTACTGGATGGTTGGTGTATTAAGGTAAAAACCTCTATCACATCATCATGGTTGTATGTAACTTGTACACTGCCAGCCAAGGATACTCAATTCCTTGTACACTGCCAAATATACTCAATTCCTTGTACACTGCCAGTCAATGATACTCAATTCCTTGTACACTGCCAGTCAAGGATACTCAATTCCTTGTACACTGCCAGCCAAGGATACTCAATTCTTTGTACACTACCACTCAAAGATACTCAATTCTTTGTACACTACCACTCAAAGATACTCAATTTCTTGTATACTACCAGTCAAGGATACTCAATTCCTTGTACACTACCAGTCAAGGATACTCAATTCCTTGTACACTGCCAGTCAAGGATACTCAATTTTCTAAAACTGGGATGAAGGTGAACTCTTTGCACGTATATACAAAGACATCTCCGGGGGTATATACACTGATATAAACCTTTCCGTGCATATGCACAGATATACACCTCATGGTGCATACAGATATACACCTTATGGTGCATACAGATATACACCTCATGGTGCATACAGATATACACCTCATGGTGCATACACAAATATACACCTCATGGTGCACACACAATAGTGCAGAGACAGCTATACACCTCATGGTGTATGCACAGATACATCCGCCTTACGGTGTTATATACACATACACCTCCAGATGTGCATAACCTTGTATTTCAGAGGCAACCTGAGTCACTTTCAAAGCTCTTCCTTCCCATCAACCCACCCGCAGCTCCCTCAACTTTTTCCACGGGTGCAAGCTTCCTGTCGCACACTGCTCAGGGGCACTACCTCTCTTCCTCATTCGTGGCCTCTCCCCGCCTTGGATATACAAACTATGACGATCTTGTTGTCTCCTGTTCTCTGTATTGAAGAAGCTCATGGTGGGCGAAACGTTGCCTCGATGCCTTGAGATTCGCATACATGCCTCGGATATACGAAGATATATATCAAATTTAGAGCCCCAAATTTACTCTCTGAAGGTGAAATGGTAGCTCATAACTTAGTGGTAACGCCTATGGCTCATAAGCGAAGGACACAGGTTCGACGAGTGGAAACGTGGGGCACGTTTCCTTACACCTGTCGTCCATGTTTACCTAGCAGTAAATAGGTACCTGGGTGTTTAGTAGACTGTTGTGGGCGACATCCTGTGGCGGGTGGGGGTGATAGATCATAACAGGGTTATTACATTTACGAGGAAGCTTTAAACCCTTAAGGATCATGTATCACCTAGGAGACAACGAGGGTCGATCTAATTAAAGTTAGCTCCAAGTCCTTGGAGTAAGAACCCTTCACGGGCATTTAGGCACCTACGTCCCTTGAATAGTTAAATACAACAAGGCTTCGATGCAAGCCGATAATTATTAAATATATTCATGGGGATGAGCTAAACCCGTAAGGGTGATACAGCGCTTGAGGAAAGGGAATGCATTCAGGTTCAATCCAAGGAAGGGGAGCACAGGTCCAAATTCTTGCATCAAGAGCCCCTCACCGGAGGAGTTACGACAACGATTCTTAACCTCTAATTTCAAGTGTAAAACTTCCTATACAATACCTTGACTAGGACGCAGAGCGCTAAGACAAGGTGGGGGTCACTAGGTATGAAGACAGCTAAGGCAAGGTGGGGGTCACTAGGTATGAAGACAGCTAAGACAAGGTGGGGGTCACTAGGTATGAAGACAGCTAAGACAAGGTGGGGGTCACTAGGTATGAAGACAGCTAAGACAAGGTGGGGGTCACTAGGTATGAAGACAGCTAAGACAAGGTGGGGGTCACTAGGTATGAAGACAGCTAAGACAAGGTGGGGGTCACTAGGTATGAAGACAGCTAAGACAAGGTGGGGGTCACTAGGTATGAAGACAGCTAAGACAAGGTGGGGGTCGCTAGATTTCAAGAGGAAACCACCAAGGCTGCAGGAAATACCTGTGGATGGAATCGTTCTCAGAAACTCCGGCCTTATGATGAGTTGGAATCACAATACCAGCTACACAGTCTGGCCATGACTCCTGCACGCTAAGACCAACACTACTACAACTGCTGCTGCCCGTGGGGAAACTCACTCTCAGTAATGGCAATCAAGTCAGTTAATTATCAAGTCTCTCTCTCTCTCTCTCTCTCTCTCTCTCTTTCTCTCTCACACACACACACGACAGGAGCTGTGAATCGACTCCTGCAACCACAAGTAGGCGAGTACACACACACACGGCTCTTGAAGCCAGGAGAGTGGACCTAGTAGCAACCATCGAAGAGACGAGGCCAGGAGCTGTGAATCGACCCCTGCAACCATATATAAGCGAGTACAGCAGAACATTTCGGTCCTAGGATCTTGAACACTTTAGTTATTAGCCAACGTTCCGGTCGTAGGACCGTGATAAGATTTAGCACCGTAACGTTTTCTAAATACATTAGTGTTGCTCACGACTTTTCAAACCGTATGTTTATACCATCTATATCAGTCTAATTTTGTTATATTATGACTGATTCTCGAAGAATAAGCTAATCCGTTAAGTGCGGGATAAAAAAGAATATTTTACGATAGCAATCATCCAGGGAAGTATGTCCATCTAGTCATACGAGTGAAACAAAAAATACTGAGGCTGTTAAACGTTTTGCACTCTGGCAGTATTTGCTGATCTTGTTTCGTGAACGTGTAAGAAAGCAGATAAATCTTACAAACTTTTACTGACATTCAGGGTGTTCCGGGGGTCAACGTCCCCGGAACACCTTCCAGGTAGGTAGGTAGGTTCCAGGTATGTCTATTTCTTAATAGTTCTTGCAAGTGTTATATTTCCTTTCTAATATCCCTGGAGAAGAAGGTTAACACTTCCCAAATTGACGTGTCTTAGTAAGAAAATAAAATACCAGAAACAAGAGACTAGTTTTACTTAATACAAAAAATACCAGAAACAAGAGATTAGTTTTACTCAATAAAAAAAAATACCAGAAACAAGAGATTAGCTTTACTTAATAAAAAAAACCCGCCAGAAACAAGGGGCTAGTTTTATGCATGCAATTATTCAAAAGAAAGAGTTAATTTTGATGTTGGTTCATGTGAATGAGCATGTATGTACAGCTTTATAAATATCTTTGATGGGTTTCGAGACTTCGTCTATTTTCACCAACAGGTCCTGGGTCAGGAGTGTCTGGTGCTAGCCTAGTCAACCAGGCTGTTGCTGCTATTTGGGTGTCAAAAATCCGACTATTAATGTAATGAATGAAAATGCACTTAGATGTTTTTAGCATTAAATGATATAAATTAAAAAACAAAAGTGTTTGAATGTGAAAATGAAGACATTGAAGTCGGAATATTGCATCACAATCCGTAGCCTAGACTTTAATCTACTACCAGTAGATATTGCATCAAAATCCGTAGCCTAGACTTCAACCTGCTACCAGCGGTCCCAGACCAAGGCATAGAGGTAAATCACAGGATTTAGTCGAGACAGCGATAACAAGGAACGAATGGTGAAAAGTTTCGCCTACACAGTCGGGACTGACCACCTCAAATACTCTCCAAGGTTGATTGACTGATTACATTTTTACTTCGCTACTACACCTGCTGCCTTTGTATTTGACTTAAAAAGCCTGCTGTGTAGATGAAAGCGTTACAGCAATAGTGTTTGAAGTCTCTTATGCCGAGTCCTGCGATTACTGCTGGGTAGCGTAGAGGTAGGAGGAATACTGCTGACTAGCTTCGGATTTATTGGATAATCAAATGGGTTCACAGCGGGCAGAGTGAGGGTAGACCGAAAGCCAGTCCGCGGAGGGGAGCTGTTGTTCCTAGGAGAAGAGGCCGCTAAGTGAGAGAATATTGGTGGGGCAGGTTGAGCAGCTAGGCCTATGCCACCAGGTGTCAGCACAATAGTGCCACAAATTAATAACTCAACTGGGCATGCACACTTGTGCTAATTAAGTATGAAAAGTGTAGAGATGAACAGCAGTCACAATATGTCTGGAACAACTCACAAATAACCCGCACCCTGGAAAAGAAACTTGGGCCAACGTTTCGGTCCCTCCTGGACCATTATCAACTAAGTTATAATCTGGGTATCCGTGCACCTAATAATATTAATTAAAACATTGCACAGGATTGTACAAAGTTACTGTTCCCGCGTCTTGTGTTATACTGATTCATGTTCTTTTAAATCTCGTTAGAAATACTGTTGATGATGTGTGTTAATTGTGCCTCCAGCACTTATTTAATCTAGCTCATTCAACTTCCCTTCCTTCACTCCCTTGTCACAATAACCTCTCCCTTACTTCCCCTCCAACCACCTCTTCCTTACCCACCATCTCCCTCACACCTACCCCAACTGCTCACACTCCCGCCCCCTCCACCATGGTACACCGCGATAACGAGACAGACGCATATTCCCACCTCTACAACGGCTATGTGCGTCTGTGTCTGTCTGTATGTGTGTCTCCGTCTGTCTGTCTCTCTCACACACACTCCATTATTCTGTTTATCAATATATCACAAATCTTCCTCAGCCACCCAGGTCCACTCTCCAGCCGTCAAGGTCCACTCCCAAGCCTCCAGGTCCACTCCCTAGCCGCCCAGATCCACTCCCCAGCCGCCCAGATCCACTCCCCAGCCGCCCAGGTCCACTCCCCAGCTGCCCAGGTCCACTCCCATCCACCCAGGTTCACTCCCCAACTCGTACCACATTCCACGGCCGTCACTACCAACGCCCACCTCAACATTTCTCAGTCTCCACCCACACCAACCGCATTTCTCAGCAGTCCAAACATGCTATCACTACCCACCTTCACAATCAGAGAGAAAGTTTATTTTGGTACAGGTACACTTAAGTACAATTATCATACACAGTTTAACGCGTGTGTAAATTACCAAGGATAACAAAAAGTCAGTGACTTATTTCCATTGGGATTATTTTAATACTTTATTATTCAAAGCCTAGCTGTAAGTTACAGGCAAAGAGAGAGAGAGAGAGAGAGAGAGAGAGAGAGAGAGAGAGAGAGAGAGAGAGAGAGAGAGAGAGAGAGAGAGAGAGAGAGAGAGAGAGAGAAATTCATCTTTGCAAAACCAAAAAAAAAAAAAAAATTTTTTTTGGTGACATTTACATTTTTGCAAATTAACGAATACTGTTATAATACACGAGAACAAACTCAGGTATACACTTTGCTTACTCCCATTCATTACTTGCTATACACATACTGCATTGACCTATATTACCAACCCTGAAACAAATCTATAATGACAAACGTTTCCCTCAGGGAAGGTTCCTTGACGCTGGTGAGGGGCTCTTGATCTAGGGAATTGGATCTGTGCTCTAGTTCCCTGAATTAAGCCTGAATACCTTCCACATCCCCCCCACAGGCGTTATATAATCCTACGGGTTTAGCGCTTTCGACACGTTCAAATATAAAAAATCACAACAATGTTGAGTGTATCCTAATAACATAATATTGCACAAAACAGAAATATTAAAGATTCGTATAATAAAAACAGGCTATAACAAAAATCTAATTTAACGCTAACATATAAAATGGTTATAATCATAACCATAATGTTTAAAGGGGGTGTGGAGGGGTAAGCCAGCGGAAGGCCTCAGTCAGATGACCAAAAGCTCCAGCTGCGGGCCAGAACACAAAAGTATTTTAAATAAATGATTTTACTAATAAATATACTACTGGGAATTAGCTTCAAATAATCTAAATTAAGAAACATATACTAATTATTCAATAAAAGAAAATATTGACGTTAACATTAATAATAAATTCATAAACAACGTGACAATGTCATCAGTTAACCAATCAACATCAGTACAAAAATGCATATTATTAATTTACACAGTATGCTGTGGTGGATTAAATCAATGTTTTCGTCATTTGATTTGTGTAAAGAAGCTCCAGCCTTTGCCAAATGATAATTAACATAGTATGCTGTGGATTCAATCAATGTTTTGCCAGACAATAATTTACACCGTATGCTGTGGTTGTAATGTGTTTTCGTCATTTGTGTAAAGAAGCTCCAGGAACCCTTGACTAGTCTCACAATCTTGCATGATAAACCCTCCCACGGCTCCGAGTATCCTTGTCTAACCAGGAAGCTGCTGTGCTATTTACGATGTCCACAACTTTGTTAGCTTTAAAGCCTATCGACTGCACGAGGATCATTAACGCTGCATTTCACCTGTACGCCACCCGGTCAAGAATACTTCAGTTTCTAAGGTAAGAATGGAGGTAAACTCAGTGTATACACAGATATGCATATCCATATCTCGGTGTATATAGATACATTCTTCTGGGTGTATATGGATGCACTATCGATGCACAAATACATTCCTCCCTGTGTGTATACATATATCCACCTCTCAGAGTGTACATGAAGATACACTCCTCTCGGTGTTTATACTGATACACACCTCTAAATGTAAACAGTCTCCAATGTCCACAAATACGGTACCTAAGCACATTGAAGACCATCTGAAAACTGCATCCCCCACGGACAACAGCTTAACCAATGTCTGCAATTTTTTTATATATTGTATATTAATTTTAGGCCCAAACTAACCACTGCCCAAGGCAGTTAAACGAAGCTGTTCATATATTTATTCTGTATGCAAGGGTTCTAAAGGAATGTAAAGAGGAGCTTAGCACACCTTTGGCTAATCTTTTCAACATATCACTACAAACTGGCATGGTGCCAGATAAGTGGAAAATGGCAAATGTGATACCTATTTTCAAAACAGGTGACAGGTCCTTAGCTTCGAACTATAGACCAATAAGCCTAACCTCCATAGTGGGAAAATTTATGGAATCAATAATTGCCGAGGCAGTTCGTAGCCACCTTGAAAAGCATAAATTAATCAACGAATCTCAGCATGGTTTTACAAAGGGGCGTTCCTGCCTTACGAATTTATTAACTTTTTTCACTAAGGTATTTGAGGAGGTAGATCATGGTAATGAATATGATATTGTGTATATGGACTTCAGTAAGGCTTTTGACAGGGTCCCACATCAGAGACTATTGAGGAAAATTAAAGCACATGGAATAGGAGGAGAAATTTTTTCCTGGATAGAGGCATGGTTGACAAATAGGCAGCAGAGAGTTTGCATAAATGGGGAGAAATCAGAGTGGGGAAGTGTCACGAGCGGTGTTCCACAGGGGTCAGTGTTGGGCCCCCTGCTGTTCACAATCTACATAAACGACATAGATGAGGGCATAAAGAGCGACATCGGCAAGTTTGCCGATGACACCAAAATAGGCCGTCGAATTCATTCTGACGAGGACATTCGAGCACTCCAGGAAGATTTGAATAGACTGATGCAGTGGTCGGAGAAGTGGCAGATGCAGTTTAATATAGACAAATGCAAAGTTCTAAATGTTGGACAGGACAATAATCATGCCACATATAAACTAAATAATGTAGATCTTAATATTACGGATTGCGAAAAAGATTTAGGAGTTCTGGTTAGCAGTAATCTGAAACCAAGACAACAGTGCATAAGTGTTCGCAATAAAGCTAATAGAATCCTTGGCTTCATATCAAGAAGCATAAATAATAGGAGTCCTCAGGTTGTTCTTCAACTCTATACATCCTTGGTTAGGCCTCATTTAGATTATGCTGCACAGTTTTGGTCACCTTATTACAGAATGGATATAAATTCTCTGGAAAATGTACAAAGGAGGATGACAAAGTTGATCCCATGTATCAGAAACCTTCCCTATGAGGATAGACTAAGGGCCCTGAATCTGCACTCTCTAGAAAGACGTAGAATTAGGGGGGATATGATTGAGGTGTATAAATGGAAGACAGGAATAAATAAAGGGGATGTAAATAGTGTGCTGAAAATATCTAGCCTAGACAGGACTCGCAGCAATGGTTTTAAGTTGGAAAAATTCAGATTCAGGAAGGATATAGGAAAGTACTGGTTTGGTAATAGAGTTGTGGATGAGTGGAACAAACTCCCAAGTACCGTTATAGAGGCCAGAACGTTGTGTAGCTTTAAAAATAGGTTGGATAAATACATGAGTGGATGTGGGTGGGTGTGAGTTAGACCTGATAGCTTGTGCTACCAGGTCGGTTGCCGTGTTCCTCCCTTAAGTCAATGTGACCTGACCTGACTAGGTTGGGTGCATTGGCTTAAGCCGGTAGGAGACTTGGACCTGCCTCGCATGGGCCAGTGGGCCTTCTGCGGTGTTCCTTCGTTCTTATGTTCTTATGTTCTTATGTTCATATGCTAGGTTCGTTTTTAGCAGAAAATTAAAAACTGCTATATACATGTGAAGGCAAACCTTCACATAAACCCAGTCAATACTAACTCGGATAGTTTAGTTAATTCTTTAGAAGCTTTAAGGGGTACGTCAGTTCCCCCTGTCTTCTATGTTATTTTTTCCCTATATTCTACCTTGTCCATAATTACTCCCGCATTTGCTTTGCTTTCGTAAGGTGAAGTCTAGAATCTTTCCCTAGTTCATGGTATAACTTAACAAATATCAGACCTGTGCAACACAATTGTCCTCAAAGATTTGCTTAGTTATACCATGAATTAAGAAAAGATCCTGGACTTCACCTTAGGAAACAGACAAACCAAATGCGATAGTTATTATGGACAAGGTAGATTATAGTGTAAAAATGAACATGTTAGTAGAAGACAGGGAAACTCACTCGCCTCTCTGAACTTGTGTGTGGGCATTCAACATACATTTGTTATTCAGTAAAATAATACACCGTATTTGGAAAATTATTGAAGGGAGAACTGTGACTTAAAAATTGAGATCCAAATTTATTCATACATCGACATCGAATTGTGATAAAAGTTCTCTATGTATCCAGCCGTCGTGATGGCTGAATTGTGATGTCCTTGACTCTTCGGGAAAGACAGCTAGGGGTTGAGTGATGGTTAATTTGTTTTCCTTCTTTGGGTCACTCTGCTTTGGTGAGAAAATACTTTATGCGGTCAATACTTTTATTATGATAAGACAGATTAAAGAAGCTAAAGTGTGTTTTTGGAGCGTGCTTATGTCCTGACTAGGTTGGGTCGTTGGCTTAAGCCGGTAGAAGACTTGGATCTGCCTCGCATGGGCCAGCAGGCCTGCTGCAGCGTTCCTTATTTCTTATGTTCTTATGCCACATTCCACTACTCCCACTGGTTAATATTTGTTTCATATCACTCTTGAATAAACAACATTTAGTTTATACCAATTCAAGAGGCTATCAGACAATTTCAAGCCCAAAACTGTCACGTGTAATGGATCGAACCCATGAAAAATATTTGTTTCAGGATTATCGTGACCTTTTGATTATTTTATCCTCTATCACACCTTATCTACACTTTGTGGACACAAGGCGGGACAAGACACACATAATCATATACCTTATCTTTAGCAACCCTAAGTTAAGCTAGGCTAATGATAGCCATCCACTGCACATTAACATACTAACCAAAACACTTTATAACAACACTGCCACTTAATAGCGTGTCCTGAGTATGAATATTCATGCGCAAAAATGTGCATCATACTTATTAAAAGTCTATAACACCAGTGAGTAAAAAATGTCCTGTCAGGCGTTTTAAAACGAATTCTTCCCTCGTACAAAGTTAAAGCAAGAACTGGGGAGAACAAACACTGCAACCTCTTGCCCACTATATTAAATACATTTGCAAAACTAAACTGTATAACGACAAGATTATAAAAATTCTGGTTTGTAGACTCGGGCTTAATGCTTTGCCAGAACATATATATGCACATACATTATGCATACTACATGATGTAATAAATGCCAACTGCTTTGCTTTATATTCAACTCGGCGTTTAACAGGCTACAACGGTTCAAGTTTGTTTTATCATGAGTTTAGAGATATAAAAAAAAAGGCACAATATCGTGACTGGAACGATACACAAATAACCCGCACATAGAAGAGAGGAGCTTACGACGACGTTTCGGTCCGACTTGGACCATTTACAGAGTCGCGGGTTATTTGAGTTCAGAGATACTATGCAAGATGAAGAAATGGTTACTAGTCTCCTCCATCCACAAACCAGTCAACAGGAAAGAGAGTAGACTTACTTCCAAGGTCAGGCAAAGAACACTGAATGCTTACAAATACTACTGCAATATAACCGAAAACACATTCCACCCAGTGGGTTGTGCCCATGCATCCCCCTCCTCCCTTCTAGAGCCATCCCCAATGGGTGTCCCGAAGCTCGAGGGGTAGCGCACTCAACTCACTCACGCTGTCCGTAGTTCGATCCCCGATACGGGTGAAAACATTGGGTGTATTTCCTTACACCTGCTGTCCCTTTTCACCTAGCAGTAAGCAGGCACCGGGATTTTAGCCGATTGGTGTGGGTCGCATCTTAGGGGCTTTCTATATAGTATGTCACTGATGTCAGCTATGGTCTGTATTAAGTTGTATCATCTACCTGCAGAAATGAAGATTATTATTGTTTTCTTCAACTTATACTGAATAATTTGTTACCATCATACAATTTTGTTCACACCCACCTTGGGGTCGTTGAAATATTTGACAGCCTGTTCTGTCCTCTTGAACGGACTCGCAAAATGTTAACAAATACGTTCAATATCCATTCTAGACCGTTCAATGTTAAGGTTTAGACGAGCATAACCCTGTAATGCTATTAGGATATCCAGGATATCCACTAGGACACCGCACCATCACCACAAATTTATAGTACCATAGCTTCAGGCGATACAAGAAAAATGGAAACTTATGGTACATAGCTTACTGGATGTTTTGATATTACGTGATCCTCCAGCTTGTCCATCACCTAAAGATAGCACACACTCCACGGTATGAGAAAAAGCTAGCTTTTATTCCCATACTATAACTATCATAATGGGAAGGTTGGTTGCACGCTTGTTCATTAAGAACTACACGAGAGAAATAAATATTTGGTAATGTTCAAAGGACTGGGCCAAGATTCTAATAATTTATGTACTGTTTTCAGAATGTGGGGCTTAAGCTTTAACATTTCAGGTATATATCACACCAACAAAATTTAAAGAAAAAAAGGGTACACCTCGTACTAATCCAGGAACTCTTCTCTCCTGTATTTTCCATCATCATTACTTCCAGCACTGCAGATAATAGGTCTGTTCCCACTACTGAACATGATATTATCTAACTTGTTAATTACATCACCCACAAGCCTAACATTTCCACTCATGCTGGGATCAAACCGCGGTCCCACAGCGTGTGAGCCGAGGTGGCTACCAAATGATCCACGAGACACCACAGTTATGTCACCAGGCATATATAGTTA
Organism: Cherax quadricarinatus; assembly: GCF_038502225.1. Taxonomy (NCBI): domain Eukaryota; kingdom Metazoa; phylum Arthropoda; class Malacostraca; order Decapoda; family Parastacidae; genus Cherax; species Cherax quadricarinatus. The sequence continues at coordinate 240,883 of NC_091296.1, read as the reverse complement.
AACCTGCCATGTACGTACACTAATAATAATTACTAATATAGATTGTTTAACAGACCATCTCTGTAATAATTACTATACGTATATAGTTTAAAAGGGTCGGGAAATCCTGGCCCTAAGCAGGGCTGCGAGTAAAAAACCTCACGAAACCAGTCACAGGTATATCTAATATTAGTTACTTGTATAATTTAAACCCATCAAGGTGCTTCGATGTTGATGAAAAACTAGTGATCAGGAAATTAAGAGCTAATCTCACCCTCCTTGCATCAAACCTGAGTATCTCCCATTACCAAGGCACTGTATGACCCTATGTGTTTAGCGCTTCTAATAAATCTCACAATCTCTGTAGTAATGACTTAGTAACAATAGTATGCACAATTGAGCGCCCCGGAACACTGGGGGAATTGACACGTTAACTTCTCAAACAAAAACCTTGACGCTGCAGCCATTCAAAAAAAAAAAATATATATAAGAACATAAGAACATAAGAACGAAGGAACACTGCAGAAGGCCTACTGGCCCATGCGAGGCAGGTCCAAGTCCCTACCGGCTTAAGCCAATGCACCCAACCTAGTCAGGTCAGGTCACATTGACTTAAGGGAGGAACACGGCAACCGACCTGTTAGCACAAGCTATCAGGTCCAACTCACACCCACCCACATCTACTCATGTATTTATCCAACCTATTTTTAAAGCTACACAACGTTCTGGCCTCTATAACGGTACTTGGGAGTTTGTTCCACTCATCCACAACTCTATTACCAAACCAGTACTTTCCTATATCCCTCCTGAATCTGAATTTTTCCAACTTAAAACCATTGCTGCGAGTCCTGTCTAGGCTAGATATTTTCAGCACACTATTTACATCCCCTTTATTTATTCCTGT
>NC_091296.1:195000-235000 GCF_038502225.1 Cherax quadricarinatus | reverse complement strand
ACTTATCTTTATGTAATGACAAAACACGCAACACGTGCCTAATTTATTATGTAATGACAGAACACGCAACACGTGCCTAATTTATTATGTAATGACAACACGCAACAGGTGCCTTACTTATTTTTATGTAATGACAGAACACGCAACACGTGCCTAATTTATTATGTAATGAGAGAACACGCAACAGGTGCCTAACTTATTTTATGTAATGACAGAACACGCAACAGGTGCCTAACTTATCTTTATGTAATGATAGAACACGCAACAGGTGCCAAACTTATCTTTATGTAATGACAGAACACGCAACACGTGCCTAATTTATTATGTAATGACAACACGCAACAGGTGCCTTGACAACACGCAACAGGTGCCTTACTTATTTTTATGTAATGACAGAACACGCAACACGTGCCTAATTTATTATGTAATGACAACACGTAACAGGTGCCTAACTTATCTTTATGTAATGACAGAACACGCAACAGGTGCCTAACTTATCTTTATGTAATGACAGAACATGCAACAGGTGCCTAACTCATATTTATGTAAACTACCATTACTGCCACACAAATACATTTTTTATAGCGCATTTAATTTTTAGTGTTCATTAATGTTCAAAGCCTATCAACAAGACGTGGATCAATAGGGCAACACTTTCCTGTACACTATCGCGAGGAAAGAAAAAGGAAGAAACGATGGAAGAGAAGATGAGGTGGTGGTACACAAAAGAGGAGGAAAAAGACGACGACGACGAGTATACACACGGAGGTATCCATGTGTATCTGCCGTCTAGCTGTTAAGTAAAAGGACACAAGTACGTACAATCAATGCAAAATTTTACTGTGGCAACGTTTCGCTCTCCAGGAGCTTTGTTAAGACGTTTTAATGGATTGACAAAGCTCCTGGAGTCTGTAATTCTACCAGCATAATACATGCCGTCTAACTGCCCAGTTGTCTTAAATATCAATATTGTATGTTCCACTTCAGAATAAATAATTTTATCTATAATATACAAGCAAATTTGTTTGTATACACGCATTACAAGTGTAATTTAGTAATGATGTTGATATTGTTGGTTTTGTATAATAATAATAATAATAATAATAATAATAATAATAATAATAATAATAATAAACAAACTGCAATGTTAAAAGTAATGATGGTAGCAGTGTTAATAGTAATAATAGTAACAGCAGAAATGATAATAATAATAATAATAATAATAATAGTAATAAATCACAGAATGGGTGGAGCTTCAATCCACAGCAAGTGGTAGTTACGTTAATGTGCTTAACCACTGCTCCATGCCAGTTTTAGGACTAACTCGCCTTGGGTTCGAGTCCCATCCGCTCGGAGATTTCTTTACAATTGTGTTACGATTTCGCGAATAATAATAATAATAATAATAATAATAATAATAATAATAATAATAATAATTAATAATAATAAAATTTATTAATGGTGTTAAACACGTTGCACTATCATAACTAGAGGTTAGGAAACTACCTGGTTACCAATCACTGACATTCCAGGATTAACCTTGCAAGCGATCGCCCACACACAACTTCAACGGAGATCCCGGCTGTAAACGGTCACTCTCACGCACCTCACTCAGCCAGGGGCGTCCAACGGAGACACCTGCAGAGTAAACGGTCATTCACACACACCTCACTTAGCCAGGGGCGTCCAACGGAGACACCTGCAGAGTACAGCAACACATACACACTCAGACCAACAGCCTGACTGATCAGACTAGGCAGCAATTAGCGGACACAGGATCGAGACTCAGCTACTATACATGGGATCAACACTTCGCAATACACAACAGCAGGACTCACGCCAGCGGCTACAAACACGTGCATCAGCAACAAGTACTCTTCAACATCAGCGTGAACGAAATTGTAACTACGTTATATTCGTGAGGATATGAAAAACCCGAAAAGGTTAGTGCCGTAAACATAGGATGGTTTGCGCAGTAATTAGGTTTGATCCAAGGACGAGTTAGAGGGTAGCTCCAATTTCTTCGATCAAGAGCCCTTAACCAGCTTCACAAATCTCCCCCCTGCCCTTGTATTTAACCTGGGGGAGTGCTCAACCTGTAGGGATTATATGGCGCCTGAGGGTTACCTGGAGGTTATTCCGGGGATCAACGCCCCTGCGGCCCGGTCCATGACCAGGCCTCCATGGGAGGCAATCGAATTCGATCCGAGGACGGCAGGTCCAATTTCTTGGATCAAGAGCCCCCCTTGAAGGCCCCGACTCTGGGTCACATTAACCTGCTAACGTTATTTGAACGGTTGGTGCCTAGGGGCAGGGGCCAGCCTCTTCCGAGAGGTGCCACTTTTCTCAAAGGTGCTTGCCTCAGAACCTTCACTTTTTTCCGCATACATGGAGGGGATATTTTTCCCCGTTTGGTCTAAATTTCCTACCATGGCCAATGACATGGATCGAACTGTGAATACGGATTTAATTTGTGATTATGATTTCTGTAATACGAGTGAATTTTTCATGACTAAGTTGATAAATGTAAATTTGATAATCTTAGAAACAGTAAAGAACAAAGACACAATGCCGTGACTGGAACAATACACAAAAAAACCCGCACATAGGAGAAAAACTTAAGAGTATTTTCCGGCCGTCTTGGACCAATAACTCGTCGCATACTAATGGTCCACGTCAGACAGAAACGTAGTCATAAGTTTTTTCTCTTATATGCGGCTTATTTGTGCCTTGGAAACAGTACATGTTTATTAAAACAATGAATAACCAAACTCCAAGCATATCTTTAGGACGCAATCCATTATTAATTAATCTGCAATTCTGAGTATAGCAGCCTAACCACAAGGTAAACTGCAATATCGATTGATCAGTTTACCATCGGGTCTCAGAGATGTTAAAAAAAAGTATTTATTTGTAATTATAGATATGATGGGGTGGGGGTGGAATACTATACTATGATGAAGCACCTATAAACTCTGCCACTCTCGCCCAACAAAACTGTCTGGAGACACCATCTAGAGGTGCTGAGGCAGCTTGGGAGCTATTAACCAACACACTCGGCCCTTGTGTCTGAGCGCCTGAATCTGTCGTGAGATATCTCTGTAATTTGTTATTTAGATCTAGTGGCCACCACATAGCTTTATCAGTTTTCTTGGGGAAGAAGGGTGAGGAACAGTGGGAATCTTGAAAGTCTCTATGGAGCCAAGAGAAATGTAGCTCTAATTCCTTAAATCAAGAGCACTTCAGCAGTATCAAGGCCCCTTCTTTCAGGGTGGAAAATTGGTAGCCGAATCGGGTGCACTTAGTTACTTTACACAAGGCGTAAACTCGCAGCTCAAGAATATCCTCACATTCAGAGGACGTGGCTCGGGGTTTTTATGACCAACTGGAAGCTCAGACTTCACATCATTCACCTTGAGGCATTGTGAAGATTTCTCAACTTCCACTAACGAAATGTCCAGAGTCTAAAATCATCCATCACTTTTACGTTATTTCTTCTTTAAAGTGGATGCATCGATGTAGTGAGAAGCCGACATTACACAAGTACAGCAATTTCCATGCAACTTGACCAGTTATTTTCCTAGGAAGGTCGGAGGTAGGAATTGTGGGCGCGCCTCCTCTAAGGCATAAAAACTTCCTGACACTTGCTACGCCCGTTATATATTGGAGACGTGCCAGTAGTCGTCGTTGTCGTCGTCAAATGCTGCTGGGTAGCCTCTTCCTACACAAGCTTCCTCGAGTTAACATTGCTGTTATAAAGTCTTAATTTAGATTATTAAATCTGGATAACCCTGGAAAGTCTTAGCAGTCGTCCGTTGGTCCTTGGGGTCTACCTACCTGGAGTCTACCTGGACGGTATTTCGGGGATCAACGCCCCCACGGCCCGGTCCACGACCAGGTCTCCCGGTGGACCGGGGCCTGATCAACCAGACTGTTACTGCTGGCCTTAAAATCCTTCAAACATGTGGCTCGCAACAGTCGACTTAGTCGTGGGTGTCTGTTTACTGCTAGGTAAACAGGAACATCAGGTGTTAGGAGACTTGCACAGCTATAAGTCTCACCTGCCAGTGATTCAACCAGATTCCTTTGGGTTGTGACGAACGCTCTGCCACCGAGCTACAAGGTATCGCTAACGCCCTTGCTATATCTCTATTATCGGGCACTGGGGGGGGAGGTCCTCCTGAGGTGTGTTTTAATGCATCCAGGAGTGTCAGGGGAGTGTGGAGCGAGTGTCCTCGTGTTCCGTTCAGCAGGATACCGCGGGATCTTCCAGTCATCACCTTGCCACTTGGCGTCTGGTTTTTCAACTGGTAAGTACGCCCCCGCCATGTCGTTCTGATGGCGTTATAAGGGCGTATACGAGGCCGTGTTGAACACTGTATGTCCAACACCACCATCACCTTAAACGTAGTGAGGAACACCATGACCACCGGGTAGCTTTCTCGGGCGTTTAACCCTCCGCGAAACGCCTTTTTGGCAACTTTTCTAAACCTCCAGCCCACCCCATCCCCCCCTTGAGGCCGGTTTTCCAGTCATATATACTAATACTAATCCCGTTAAAACACACGCCTTCCCCACACTCCTTGCCCCTTTCCCTCCCACTTCTGCCTTTCTACCCACTGAGTTTATCCGGAGGGAAAGCAGCACTTACCCACGCTGGCAGGTTTTAAGACAGCAGCGTTATTCCCCAACGGTATTCAAAGAGTTGGAGGAGCCCCGCGTGCACACCTTCCCTCCACCACACTTACGACAACACTGCCTTAAACAGCTGCTTTGTTCCTCCTCCTGCGCCTCACTGCCATCTATTGGCCGCGCCGCTCACCAGAAATTCAATACCCACTTGGGCCATTGACAGAACTCCTTCTTGCATGGGGTTAAAGGGACCTGTGTTTATGTTTCGTGTTAAACATGTGCGTTATGATCCCTGGGGAAGGTCATACCAGAACGTAAACTTCAAGAGATGGCCGAGAAATGGGAATTTTGACCAAAAAAAAAAAAAAACGAAATGGTCACATTATTATTATTATAATCAAGGGGGAAGCGCTAAACCCAGAGGATTATACAGCGCCTGGGGGGGGGGGGATGTGGAAGGCATTCAGGCTTAATTCGGGGAACTGGAGCACAAATCCAATTCCCTAAATCAAGAGCCCCTCACCAACATCAAATGGTCACAGACTGTTCTTGCTACTGCCACATGATAACGTTTTGTACTCCCTCGCAGGTAAACAAACGCACATTCCTGCACTGCGCACATGTGGGATGTTTGAAGAGAGGCATACCTGACATACTACTATATAGAAGCCTACTACTGTATAGAAACCCCCCAGGATGCGACCCACACCAATCGACTAACACCCAGGTACCCACTGATGGGTGAACATAGACAACAGGTGTATAGAAACAGGTCCAAAGCTTCTACCCTGGCTGGGAATCAAACCCAGACTCTCGCCGTGTCAAATGAGAGCTTTAGCCACCAGTCCACCAGAGCCCCTGGAGTTTACTTGGAGAGGGTTTCGGGGGTCAACGCCCCCGCGGCCCGGTCTGAGACCAGGCCTCATGGTGGATCAGGGTCTGATCAACCAGGCTGTTACTGCTGGCCGCACGCAAGCTGACGTACGAACCACAGCCCGGTTGGTCAGGTACCGACTTTAGGTGCCTGTCCAGTGCCTTCTTGAAGACAGCCAGGGGTCTATTGGTAATCCCCCTTATGTATGCTGGGAGGCAATTGAACAGTCTTGGGCTCCGGACACTTATTGTGTTGTCTCTTAGTGTACTCGTGGCGCCCAGGCTTTTCATCGGGGAATGTTGCATCTCCTTCCGAGTCTTTTGCTTTCATATGGAGTGATTTTCGTGTGCAGGTTTGGTACCAATCCCTCCAGGACCTTCCAGGTGTATATTATCATGTATCTCTCTCGCCTGCGTTCCAGGGAATACAAATCAAGGACCCTAGCGGAATACATACAGTGAAAACTTAACTTGTAGCAGGACTCGCTATTGCTACGCCTGAAGTGCATAACATAATAGTAGCTTTCTTCTGCACTTAATAAATTTTTGTATACTGCACAAGGAAATAGAATGTTTGTATTATTGCAGGGTACAAAGTGGGGCCCAAGAGCTACAGTATTGTGCGCTGCATGACCCTGGTGGGTTTAGAGCGTGGTTCTGATTGCAATAATAGTACCTACCTACCTGGAGGGTATTTCGGGAGTCAACGCCCCCGCGGCCCGGTTCATGACCAGGCCTCCTGGTGGATCAGGGCCTGATCAACCAGGCTGTTACTACTGGCCACACGTAGTCCAACATACGAACCACAGCCTGGCTGATCCGGCACTGACTTAAAATATCTGTCCAGCTCCCTCTAGAAGGCAGCCAGGGAGCTATTGGTAATTCCCCTTATGCCTGGTGGGAGGCTGTTGAACAGTCTTGGGCCCCAGACACTTACTGTTATTGTGACTTTTTGTTCTGAATAGATGTATTTCGGTAGCTGTACGACTAGAGGTATCCCCCGTTTCATAGCCCCAGCCCATTAACATTAGTTGAGTTGTAGCTCAGCATCCCTAAGAGGACCAGGAGATATACCTTAACACACTCAATGCACCCAGATGAACCTAAACACTCTTAGGAGGTTAAATTGCTGCAGCTGAACACCTTAAAGAGGCCCAGGAGTTGGAATTCAACCCGGTAAGTTACCTGGAAAAATTAAGAGAAGACATTATGAAGATATCCTCAAGTGGCCCATGAGCTGTTGTTCAACAACCATAAGAGATCCAGAAGTTGAAAGTCAACCTTCACGAATACGTTTAAAATCTGAGTTTAATATAACAAGGCTGGTGAGGGGCTCTTGATCTAGGGAATTGGATCTGTGCTCCAGTTCCCTGAATTAAGGCTGAATACTTTCCATCCTTTCCCACGTGCTCTGTATAATCCTACGGGTTTAGTGCTCCCCCATGATCACAATAATAATCTTTCCCCTCACGGGAGGGCTTTGTTATTCCGGACCCCTCAAGGAAGGTTCCTTGATGTTGGTGAGGGGCTCTTGATTTAGGGAATTGGATCTGTGCTCCAGTTCCCCAAATTAAGCCTGAATGCCTTCCACATCCCCCCCCAGGCGCTGTATAATCCTCCGGGTTTAGCGCTTCCCCCTTGATTGTAATAATAATAAAAAATTTTTATTCCGGCGAGGGGGCTCTTGATCCAAGGAACTGGACGGATCCTTTCCTTTCTTAGAACGAACATTTTTCCCTTCCATTCCACAGGCGCTGTGATACCTGGTAACTAATACCTGGTATAAACCTTGGTATCTGATACCTGGTATAAACCTTGGTATCTGATACCTGGTATAAACCTTGGTAACTGATACCTGGTATAAACCTTGGTAACTGATACCTGGTATAAACCTTGGTAACTGATACCTGGTATAAACCTTGGTAACTGATACCTGGTATAAACCTTGGTAACTGATACCTGGTATAAACCTTGGTAACTGATACCTGATATAAACCTTGGTAACTGATACCTGGTATAAACCTAGGTAACTGATACCTGGTATAAACCTTGGTAACTGATACCTGGTATAAACCTTGGTAACTGATACCTGGTATAATCCTTGGTAACTGATACCTGGTATAAACCTTGGTAACTGATACCTGGTATAAAGCTTGGTAACTGATACCTGGTATAAACCTTGGTAACTGATACCTGGTATAAACCTTGGTAACTGATACCTGGTATAAACCTTGGTAACTGATACCTGGTATAAACCTTGGTAACTGATACCTGGTATAAACCTTGGTAACTGATACCTGGTATAAACCTTGGTAACTGATACCTGGTATAAACCTTGGTAACTGATACCTGGTATAAAGCTTGGTAACTGATACCTGGTATAAAGCTTGGTAACTGATACCTGGTATAAACCTTGGTAACTGATACCTGGTATAAACCTTGGTAACTGATACCTGGTATAAACCTTGGTAACTGATACTGATACCTGGTATAAACCTTGGTAACTGATACCTGGTATAAACCTAGGTAACTGATACCTGGTATAAACCTTGGTAACTGATACCTGGTATAAAGCTTGGTAACTGATACCTGGTATAAACCTTGGTAACTGATACCTGGTATAAACCTTGGTAACTGATACCTGGTATAAACCTTGGTAACTGATACCTGGTATAAACCTTGGTAACTGATACCTGGTATAAACCTTGGTAACTGATACCTGGTATAAACCTAGGTAACTGATACCTGGTATAAACCTTGGTAACTGATACCTGGTATAAACCTTGGTAACTGATACCTGGTATAAACCTTGGTAACTGATACCTGGTATAAAGCTTGGTAACTGATACCTGGTATAAAGCTTGGTAACTGATACCTGGTATAAACCTTGGTAACTGATACCTGGTATAAACCTTGGTAACTGATACCGAGAAAGTGGTTTAGAAAAAAGACACGTTAGTAGACACTAGGATATACTTACCAAAAAACGTTTTGCTTCTGAGACCGAAACTGTCCAAGGTCTGAGGGCCGAAACGATTTTTAATGCCCTAGTGTTGGCTTACTAGGGTAAACACTAGATTTGCCTAGTAACAGCTTGACAAAATTCCTGGAGAGTGAAACGTTGCCACGATAAAATGTAACATTAGTCGCACTTATGCCCTTTTTATCTAACACTAGATTGTTATATTTATTTGAAATTAACGCCTATAAATATATCAGTCTTACCTGTGTGACTTATATACGTTTTGTACAGCAATAAAGGAAACACAAATCTTGCTCTTTTCGTCAAGTTTAAAGCTGAATGGGCTTTACGTTACTATTTATTTTCCTTAATGTTCATGTCCACGACTCTGTGACTTATTTTTTGTTTTTCCTTTAACAGTGGCTCTGTGGTGGCCCCCTTCGGCTTAACCGAAGGATTCGAGTTCGATTTTCGACCGGGTGGAAAGTGGTTCAGGTAGGTTTGCCAGGACCCCAATGGAATTAAGTCACTCTGAGGGTTATCCTAGATTATCTACACATATGCTGCTATACCTGGAGGATTTTTCGGGGATCAACGCCCCCGTGGCCTTGTCCATGACCAGGCCTACTGGTGGATCAGGGCCTGATCAACAAGGCTGTTACTGCTGGCCGCACGTAGTCCAACGTACTAACCACAGCCCGGATGATCTGGCACTGACTTTAGGTATCTGTCCAGCTCCCTCTTGAAGACAACCAGGGGTCTATCGGTAATTTCCCTTATATTTGACAATCTATGTATAACTTATTCTCCGTGTTGTGACCCGGCAGTGGCTCGCGAAGGAGTGTCGGAGAGTGTACAAGTGATGTACCGTCTCCGGCCATACAATAGAGCGGAAAAATAATGTAAGGGACCTGGGAGTAGTAATGTCTGAGGATCTCACTTTCAAGGATCACAACAGTGCCACGATCGCACGTGCAAAGAAAATTATAGGATGGATAATGAGAACTTTCAAAACGAGAGATGCCAAGCCCATGATGATCCTTTTCAAATCACTTGTTCTCTCTAGGCTGGAATACTGCTGTACATTAACATCTCCATACAAAGCAGGTGAAATCCCAGATCTAGAGAGTGTACAGAGATCCTTTACTGCACGTATAAGTTCTGTCAAGCACCTTAACTACTGGGAACGCTTGGAAGCACTTGACTTGTACTCGTTGGAACGCAGGAGGGAGAGATATATCATAATCTACACTTGGAAAATCTTGGAAGGAATGGTCCCAAATCTGCACACAGAAATCACTCCCTACGAAAGTAAAAGATTGGGCAGGCGATGCAAAATGCCGCCAATAAAAAGTAGGGGCGCCATTGGTACACTAAGGGAAAACACCATAAGTGTCCGGGGCCCAAAACTGTTTAACAGCCTCCCATCAAGCATCAGGGGAATTGCCAATAAACCCCTGGCTGCCTTCAAGAGAGAGCTGGACAGATACCTAAAGTCAGTGCCGGATCAGCCGGGCTGTGGCTCGTACGTCGGACTGCGTGCGGCCAGCAGTAACAGCCTAGTTGATCAGGCCCTGATCCATCGGGAGGCCTGGTCATGGACCGGGCCGCGGGGGCGTTGATCCCCGGAATAACCTCCAGGTAACCAGGTATGTCAGGGGCATGGTGAGCATTTGTCTCAACTGGAATACCGTTCACAGCCCTCTGGCGGGGCAGCCCCAGGGCACGTGCGGGTAGAGACGCTGAGCATGTTGCTCTACTCCCGTTACCCCGGTTCACACCCAGCAAAGTACGTGGCTGTTAGTGGAGTGCTGTGGGGGTCTTATCATGAGGGAGAGAAATGAACGACCCAGAGGAAGAAACCTCGAAATACGTCTTAGTGAACACATTAATGCCGGAACGATAACTTGGCTATAACAAAAAAGGAACAGTACTATGACTGGAACGATACACAAATAATCCGCATATAGAAGAGAGGAGCTTACGACAACGTTTCGGTCTGAAACGTGTGACTTTGTAAATGGTCAAAGTCTAACCCTCGTCTTCCCCAAGACCATGACCAGTGACATGCACATTCACTACTTATACTATTATGCCATGTGTTTTTAAAGTTGCATTCTTGCTTCTCTTCCTTTCACCACATCATACCTTTGTAACTTGTCATGATCGTGACCAGATCTACCTGGAATTCATTACCTTTCTAACTTGCTTTGCTATCAAAACTTTGGAGTCCAGTCCCTGGACCCGTTTTGTACCTCTGTAATCTTTTAACTACCGCCCGCAGGATGGGTATGGGCTGTATAATAAATATATTAAAATTAACACAACATCAGTGATACATAATTTCTCACCTTTGGTATTTCCATTCCTTGCATTCATTCTCTCGTCTTGGCTATTCTCTGAATTTCATCAATTCTACTTTCTCTCTTTTGTTAAAATATTTTTAACCTCTCATTAACCCACTTTTATAGTAAAAAAAAAAAAAAAAAAAAAAAAAAAAAAAAAAAAAAAAAAAAGCTGTATAGCCCTTGTGGCTTAGCGCTTCTTTTTGATTATAATAATAATAATATAGTAAAAAAAACTATATAACTAGTTACCAAATTTAAGAATTTATTTGACCAGCTGCTGAATATACAAACTTTATAGATTATTTATCTTAATAATGGAACCGTGCCATAATCTGCCAAATTATTCTTGGTTCTATATAAATGGTGACTTATATAAATATTATAAATATTATAAATATTATAAATATTATAAATATTATAAATATTATAAATATTATAAATGTAATTTTTCCTTAGTTGTAATTTTTACAATAATGTTTCCATATTTCACTAAAATATATAACCTCTCTTATATGATGACCTTTTACTTGTAAATGATGACCTTTCACTTGTAAATGATGACCTTTCACTTGTAAATGATTACCTTTTACTTGTAAATGATGACCTTTTACTTGTAAATGATGACCTTTCACTTGTAAATGATGACCTTTTACTTGTAAATGATGACCTTTCACTTGTAAATGATGACCTTTTATTTGTAAATGATGACCTTTCACTTGTAAATGATGACCTTTTACTTGTAAATGATGACCTTTTATTTGTAAATGATGACCTTTCACTTGTAAATGATGACCTTTCACTTGTAAATGATGACCTTTTACTTGTAAATGATGACCTTTCACTTGTAAATGATGACCTTTTATTTGTAAATGATGACCTTTCACTTGTAAATGATGACCTTTTACTTGTAAATGATGACCTTTTACTTGTAAATGATGACCTTTTACTTGTAAATGATGACCTTTTACTTGTAAATGATGACCTTTTACTTGTAAATGATGACCTTTCACTTGTAAATGATGACCTTTCACTTGTAAATGATGACCTTTCACTTGTAAATGATGACCTTTCACTTGTAAATGATGACCTTTCACTTGTAAATGATGACCTTTCACTTGTAAATGATGACCTTTCACTTGTAAATGATTACCTTTTACTTGTAAATGATGACCTTTTACTTGTAAATGATGACCTTTCACTTGTAAATGATGACCTTTCACTTGTAAATGATGACCTTTCACTTGTAAATGATGACCTTTCACTTGTAAATGATGACCTTTCACTTGTAAATGATGACCTTTCACTTGTAAATGATTACCTTTTACTTGTAAATGATGACCTTTTACTTGTAAATGATGACCTTTCACTTGTAAATGATGACCTTTCACTTGTAAATGATGACCTTTCACTTGTAAATGATGACCTTTCACTTGTAAATGATGACCTTTCACTTGTAAATGATGACCTTTCACTTGTAAATGATTACCTTTTACTTGTAAATGATGACCTTTTACTTGTAAATGATGACCTTTCACTTGTAAATGATGACCTTTCACTTGTAAATGATGACCTTTCACTTGTAAATGATGACCTTTCACTTGTAAATGATGACCTTTCACTTGTAAATGATGACCTTTCACTTGTAAATGATGACCTTTTACTTGTAAATGATGACCTTGTAAATGATGACCTTTTACTTGTAAATGATGACCTTTCACTTGTAAATGATGACCTTTCACTTGTAAATGATGACCTTTCACTTGTAAATGATGACCTTTCACTTGTAAATGATGACCTTTCACTTGTAAATGATGACCTTTTACTTGTAAATGATGACCTTTTACTTGTAAATGATGACCTTTCACTTGTAAATGATGACCTTTTACTTGTAAATGATGACCTTTTACTTGTAAATGATGACCTTTTACTTGTAAATGATGACCTTTCACTTGTAAATGATGACCTTTTACTTGTAAATGATGACCTTTTACTTGTAAATGATGACCTTTCACTTGTAAATGATGACCTTTCACTTGTAAATGATGACCTTTTACTTGTAAATGATGACCTTTCACTTGTAAATGATGACCTTTCACTTGTAAATGATGACCTTTCACTTGTAAATGATGACCTTTTACTTGTAAATGATGACCTTTCACTTGTAAATGATGACCTTTTACTTGTAAATGATGACCTTTTACTTGTAAATGATGACCTTTTACTTGTAAATGATGACCTTTTACTTGTAAATGATGACCTTTTACTTGTAAATGATGACCTTTTACTTGTAAATGATGACCTTTTACTTGTAAATGATGACCTTTCACTTGTAAATGATGACCTTTCACTGATGACCTTTTACTTGTAAATGATGACCTTTCACTTGTAAATGATGACCTTTGACTTGTAAATGATGACCTTTTCACTTGTAAATGATGACCTTTCACTTGTAAATGATGACCTTTTACTTGTAAATGATGACCTTTTACTTGTAAATGATGACCTTTTACTTGTAAATGATGACCTTTTACTTGTAAATGATGACCTTTTACTTGTAAATGATGACCTTTTACTTGTAAATGATGACCTTTTACTTGTAAATGATGACCTTTTACTTGTAAATGATGACCTTTCACTTGTAAATGATGACCTTTTACTTGTAAATGATGACCTTTTACTTGTAAATGATGACCTTTCACTTGTAAATGATGACCTTTTACTTGTAAATGATGACCTTTCACTTGTAAATGATGACCTTTCACTTGTAAATGATGACCTTTTACTTGTAAATGATGACCTTTCACTTGTAAATGATGACCTTTCACTTGTAAATGATGACCTTTTACTTGTAAATGATGACCTTTTACTTGTAAATGATGACCTTTTACTTGTAAATGATGACCTTTCACTTGTAAATGATGACCTTTTACTTGTAAATGATGACCTTTCACTTGTAAATGATGACCTTTTACTTGTAAATGATGACCTTTTACTTGTAAATGATGACCTTTCACTTGTAAATGATGACCTTTTACTTGTAAATGATGACCTTTTACTTGTAAATGATGACCTTTTACTTGTAAATGATGACCTTTCACTTGTAAATGATGACCTTTTACTTGTAAATGATGACCTTTCACTTGTAAATGATGACCTTTTACTTGTAAATGATGACCTTTTACTTGTAAATGATGACCTTTCACTTGTAAATGATGACCTTTCACTTGTAAATGATGACCTTGTAAATGATTTTCACTTGTAAATGATGACCTTTCACTTGTAAATGATGACCTTTCACTTGTAAATGATGACCTTTAACTTGTAAATGATGACCTTTAACTTGTAAATGATGAACTTGTAAATGATGACCTTTCACTTGTAAATGATGACCTTTCACTTGTAAATGATGACCTTTCACTTGTAAATGATGACCTTTCACTTGTAAATGATGACCTTTCACTTGTAAATGATGACCTTTCACATGTAAATGATGACCTTTCACTTGTAAATGATGACCTTTCACTTGTAAATGATGACCTTTCACATGTAAATGATGACCTTTCACTTGTAAATGATGACCTTTCACTTGTAAATGATGACCTTTCACTTGTAAATGATGACCTTTCACTTGTAAATGATGACCTTTCACATGTAAATGATGACTTGTAAATGATGACCTTTCACTTGTAAATGATGACCTTTGATGACTTGTAAATGATGACCTTTCACTTGTAAATGATGACCTTTCACTTGTAAATGATGACCTTTCACTTGTAAATGATGACCTTTCACTTGTAAATGATGACCTTTCACTTGTAAATGATGACCTTTCACTTGTAAATGATGACCTTTCACTTGTAAATGATGACCTTTCACTTGTAAATGATGACCTTTCACTTGTAAATGATGACACTTTCACTTGTAAATGATGACCTTTAACTTGTAAATGATGACCTTTCACTTGTAAATGATGACCTTTCACTTGTAAATGATGACCTTTCACTTGTAAATGATGACCTTTCACTTGTAAATGATGACCTTTCACTTGTAAATGATGACCTTTCACTTGTAAATGATGACCTTTTACTTGTAAATGATGACCTTTTACTTGTAAATGATGACCTTTCACTTGTAAATGATGACCTTTCACTTGTAAATGATGACCTTTTACTTGTAAATGATGACCTTTCACTTGTAAATGATGACCTTTCACTTGTAAATGATGACCTTTTACTTGTAAATGATGACCTTTCACTTGTAAATGATGACCTTTCACTTGTAAATGATGACCTTTCACTTGTAAATGATGACCTTTCACTTGTAAATGACCTTTCACTTGTAAATGATGACCTTTTACTTGTAAATGATGACCTTTCACTTGTAAATGATGACCTTTCACTTGTAAATGATGACCTTTCACTTGTAAATGATGACCTTTCACTTGTAAATGATGACCTTTCACTTGTAAATGAACAACCAATAGTATAAGATGACCTTTTACTTGTAAATGATGACCTTTCACTTGTAAATGATGACCTTTCACTTGTAAATGATGACCTTTTACTTGTAAATGATGACCTTTCACTTGTAAATGATGACCTTTCACTTGTAAATGATGACCTTTCACTTGTAAATGATGACCTTTCACTTGTAAATGATGACCTTTCACTTGTAAATGATGACCTTTCACTTGTAAATGATGACCTTTTACTTGTAAATGATGACCTTTACTTGTAAATGATGACCTTTCACTTGTAAATGATGACCTTTCACTTGTAAATGATGACCTTTCACTTGTAAATGATGACCTTTCACATGTAAATGATGACCTTTCACTTGTAAATGATGACCTTTCACTTGTAAATGATGACCTTTCACTTGTAAATGATGACCTTTCACTTGTAAATGATGACCTTTCACTTGTAAATGATGACCTTTCACTTGTAAATGATGACCTCACATGTAAATGATGACCTTTCACTTGTAAATGATGACCTTTCACTTGTAAATGATGACCTTTCACTTGTAAATGATGACCTTTCACTTGTAAATGATGACCTTTCACTTGTAAATGATGACTTTCACATGTTGATGACCTTTCACTTGTAAATGATGACCTTTCACTTGTAAATGATGACCTTTCACTTGCAAATGATGACCTTTCACTTGTAAATGATGACCTTTCACTTGTAAATGATGACCTTTCACTTGTAAATGATGACCTTTCACTTGTAAATGATGACCTTTCACTTGTAAATGATGACCTTTCACTTGTAAATGATGACCTTTCACTTGTAAATGATGACCTTTCACTTGTAAATGATGACCTTTCACTTGTAAATGATGACCTTTCACTTGTAAATGATGACCTTTCACTTGTAAATGATGACCTTTCACTTGTAAATGATGACCTTTCACTTGTAAATGATGACCTTTCACTTGTAAATGATGACCTTTCACTTGTAAATGATGACCTTTCACTTGTAAATGATGACCTTTCACTTGTAAATGATGACCTTTCACTTGTAAATGATGACCTTTCACATGTAAATGATGACCTTTCACTTGTAAATGATGACCTTTCACTTGTAAATGATGACCTTTCACTTGTAAATGATGACCTTTCACTTGTAAATGATGACCTTTCACTTGTAAATGATGACCTTTCACTTGTAAATGATGACCTTTCACTTGTAAATGATGACCTTTCACTTGTAAATGATGACCTTTCACTTGTAAATGATGACCTTTCACTTGTAAATGATGACCTTGTGTATTTAAGCACAGGTACACATAATTACAATACTCATACATAATTTAAATTACCCAGGATAATTCCTCTCGAGATACTAAAAGTGACTAATTTCCATTTATTGGCTTGTGTTTCACAGCTGCTATGTGGTCCATGCTGGTAAGATAAGATTTCGTTCGGATTTTTAACCCTGGAGGGTTAGCCACCCTGGATAACCCATGAAAGTCAGTGCGTCATCGAGGACTGTCTAACTTATTTCCATTGTGGTCCTCAATCTTGCCCCCAGGATGCCACCCACACCAGTCGACTAACACCCAAGTATACCTACTTGCTGCTAGGTGAACAGGACAACAGGTATAAGGAAATGTTTCTATCCCGCCGGGAATCGAACCTGGGCCCTCCGTGTGTGAAGCGGGAGCTTTGGCCACCAGGCCACGGTATACTTGAAGTATACCTGGAGAGGGTTTCAGAGGTCAACGCCCCCGTGACCCGGTTTCTGACCAGGCCTCCTAGTGGATCAGAGCTTGATCAACCAGGCTGTTGCTACTAGTGTAGCGTTTCCTTGTGAATTATAATGTAAAAATATTGAACAAGACCAAAGGTATATCATCACATGACCTGACCTAACTAGGTTAGGGCATTCGCTTGAGCCGGTAGGAGACTTTGACCTGCCTCGCATGGGCCAGTAGGCCTGCTGCAATGTTGCTTCCTTCTTATGCTCTCATAAGCAGGGTTTAACATGTGTTAACAATTCAACATATATAACATATTAATCCACTAAACATTTTAATTGACGTATACACATAATACATAATAAACACTGTGATAGACACTGTTATTAATGTTAAGAAACAATAAACATTGAAAGATATAATATACATTCTGAGAGTAAACACTGTTAAACATTATATACATTCCAAAACATAAACACTGTATATTATAATGTAACTTTATAATAAACATTGTAAGACTTTATAATAGACATTGAAATAAACATTTATATAAACATTGGTCAATGTTACAAACTAATATGGAGAAAATTTGACTTTGTAGTTTCTACATGTGAGTTATTAATGACATGATTCCTAACTCCTTGTCAACCATAACTTGTTAACCATAACTTGTTAACCATAACTTGTTAACCATAACTTGTCAACCATAACTTGTCAACCATAACTTGTTAACCATAACTTGTTAACCATAACTTGTTAACCATAACTTGTCAACCATAACTTGTCAACCATAACTTGTCAACCATAACTTGTCAACCATAACTTGTCAACCATAGCTTGTTAACCATAACTTGTCAACCATAACTTGTCAACCATAACTTGTCAACCATAACTTGTCAACCATAACTTGTCAACCATAACTTGTCAACCATAACTTGTCAACCATAGCTTGTTAACCATAACTTGTCAACCATAACTTGTCAACCATAACTTGTCAACCATAGCTTGTTAACCATAACTTGTCAACCATAGCTTGTTAACCATAACTTGTCAACCATAACTTGTCAACCATAACTTGTCAACCATAGCTTGTTAACCATAACTTGTCAACCATAGCTTGTTAACCATAACTTGTCAACCATAACTTGTTAACCATAACTTGTTAACCATAACTTGTCAACCATAACTTGTCAACCATAACTTGTCAACCATAACTTGTCAACCATAACTTGTCAACCATAACTTGTCAACCATAGCTTGTTAACCATAACTTGTCAACCATAACTTGTCAACCATAACTTGTCAACCATAACTTGTCAACCATAACTTGTCAACCATAACTTGTCAACCATAGCTTGTTAACCATAACTTGTCAACCATAGCTTGTTAACCATAACTTGTCAACCATAACTTGTCAACCATAACTTGTCAACCATAGCTTGTTAACCATAACTTGTCAACCATAGCTTGTTAACCATAACTTGTTAACCATAACTTGTTAACCATAACTTGTCAACCATAGCTTGTTAACCATAACTTGTCAACCATAGCTTGTTAACCATAACTTGTTAACCATAACTTGTTAACCATAACTTGTCAACCATAACTTGTCAACCATAGCTTGTTAACCATAACTTGTTAACCATAACTTGTTAACCATAACTTGTTAACCATAACTTGTTAACCATAACTTGTTAACCATAACTTGTTAACCATAACTTGTTAACCATAACTTGTCAACCATAACTTGTCAACCATAACTTGTTAACCATAACTTGTCAACCATAACTTGTCAACCATAACTTGTTAACCATAACTTGTCAACCATAACTTGTCAACCATAACTTGTTAACCATAACTTGTTAACCATAACTTGTTAACCATAACTTGTTAACCATAACTTGTCAACCATAACTTGTTAACCATAACTTGTTAACCATAACTTGTTAACCATAACTTGTTAACCATAGCTTGTTAACCATAACTTGTTAACCATAACTTGTCAACCATAACTTGTCAACCATAACTTGTTAACCATAACTTGTTAACCATAACTTGTTAACCATAACTTGTTAACCATAACTTGTTAACCATAGCTTGTTAACCATAACTTGTTAACCATAACTTGTCAACCATAACTTGTTAACCATAACTTGTTAACCATAACTTGTTAACCATAGCTTGTTAACCATAACTTGTTAACCATAACTTGTTAACCATAGCTTGTTAACCATAACTTGTTAACCATAACTTGTTAACCATAACTTGTTAACCATAACTTGTTAACCATAACTTGTTAACCATAACTTGTTAACCATAACTTGTTAACCATAACTTGTTAACCATAGCTTGTTAACCATAACTTGTTAACCATAACTTGTCAACCATAACTTGTTAACCATAACTTGTCAACCATAACTTGTCAACCATAACTTGTTAACCATAACTTGTTAACCATAACTTGTTAACCATAACTTGTTAACCATAACTTGTTAACCATAGCTTGTTAACCATAACTTGTTAACCATAACTTGTCAACCATAAATTGTTAACCATAACTTGTCAACCATAACTTGTCAACCATAACTTGTTAACCATAACTTGTCAACCATAACTTGTTAACCATAACTTGTCAACCATAACTTGTCAACCATAACTTGTCAACCATAACTTGTTAACCATAACTTGTCAACCATAACTTGTTAACCATAACTTGTCAACCATAACTTGTCAACCATAACTTGTCAACCATAACTTGTCAACCATAACTTGTCAACCATAACTTGTCAACCATAACTTGTCAACCATAACTTGTTAACCATAACTTGTTAACCATAACTTGTTAACCATAACTTGTTAACCATAACTTGCCAATCATAACTTGTTAACCATAACTTGTTAACCATATCTTGTTAACCATAACTTGTTAACCATAACTTGTTAACCATTACTTGTCAACCATAACTTGTTAACCATAACTTGTCAACCATAACTTGTCAACCATAACTTGTTAACCATAACTTGTCAACCATAACTTGTCAACCATAACTTGTTAACCATAACTTGTCAACCATAACTTGTTAACCATAACTTGTCAACCATAACTTGTCAACCATAACTTGTCAACCATAACTTGTCAACCATAACTTGTCAATCATAACTTGTCAACCATAACTTGTCAACCATAACTTGTTAACCATAACTTGTTAACCATAACTTGTCAACCATAACTTGTCAACCATAACTTGTCAACCATAACTTGTTAACCATAACTTGTCAACCATAACTTGTCAACCATAACTTGTTAACCATAACTTGTCAACCATAACTTGTTAACCATAACTTGTCAACCATAACTTGTCAACCATAACTTGTCAACCATAACTTGTCAACCATAACTTGTCAATCATAACTTGTCAACCATAACTTGTCAACCATAACTTGTTAACCATAACTTGTTAACCATAACTTGTCAACCATAACTTGTCAACCATAACTTGTCAACCATAACTTGTTAACCATAACTTGTTAACCATAACTTGTCAATCATAACTTGTTAACCATAACTTGTTAACCATAACTTGTCAACCATAACTTGTCAGCCATAACTTGCCAACCATAACTTGACAACCATAACATGTTAAGCATAATTTGTCAACCACAACTTGTCAACCATAACTTGACAACCACAACTTGTCAACCATAACTTGACAACCACAACTTGTCAACCATAACTTGACAACCATAACTTGTCAAGCATAATTTGTCAACCACAACTTGTCAACCATAACTTGTCAATCATAAGTTGTCAACCACAACCTGTCAACCATAACTTGACAACCATAACTTGTCAAGCATAATTTGTCAACCACAACTTGTCAACCATAACTTGTCAACCATAACTTGTCAACCATAATTTGTCAACCACAACTTGTCAACCATAACTTATCAACCACAACTTGTTAACCATAACTTGACAACCACAACTTCTCAACCATAACTTGTCAACCACAACTTGTCAACCATAACTTGTCAGCCACAACTTGTCATCCACAACTTATCAACCAAAACTTATCAGCCACAACTTGTCAGCCGCAACTTGTCAACCACAACTTGTCAACCATAACTTGTGAACCACAACTTGTGAACCACAACTTGTGAACCACAACTTGTCAGTCACAACTTGTCAGCCACAACTTGTCAACCACAACTTGTCAACCACAACTTGTCAACCATAACTTGTCAACCACAACTTGTCAACCTCAACTTGTCAACCACACCTTGACAACCACAACTTGACAACTACAATCTGTCAACCACAACTTGCACGAAAAAATTAACTTGTATTAACCCTTTCCATAAGTACGAAAATCTATCTGAACACTACGGATTGATAGTACGACTTGCGCAACAGTTAAAACGTTTGGCCTACACGGCAGACTTCTTCAGTCAGATGCAGAGTATAAACAGTAGAACAGTTAATATACTGTAGTTTATACCACTTTCACCTTACATTGATCTTTTATGATGTTAATTAAAGATTTTTGACATTAGGTACCTGGCGTGGGTTTCAGGGGTCAACGCCCCCGGTGCCTGGTCTGTGACCAGTCTGTGACTTTTATTTCTGTGTTGCTAACAAATCCGTAGAATTTAGAGACTCAGTATTATAGTAGTTTGTTATACAAATCACTACCGATGTATAGTAATTTGGATGATTTTCTTAGCGACCTCATATGGATTTTTTAACATATTTTGCTTAGACATTAAACTGTAGCCTATATGTATAGAACACAAACTTAGATTAGTTAAAAAAAAGTGTTTTGTACCATTAAACGTTTTCCAGAAAACAACATAACATTTACAATGTGAACAACCAAGCAATACTAACATTTCTGTTCTTCATTATAAATACATTGTAGGCTACACATAAAATCATCTTAAAAACTCCTAGTTATACGAAGTCTATGCTTCAGTAGGAAGTAACTATTAGCATTTTGCAAAATATATATGTACACAAGTCTATGAAATTCTAAATCTTGAAAGTTGAAGTCAGCAATGCATAGTCCTTATAAATCCCTTCCCGAATGGGGTTGCTAGTGTCTGTTGAATCCATGTAGCGAGCACAAACAGTCTGCCTGACCAGCTAGCCGAGCAGGAATCTTGGTATACAAGCGAGCAGAGGGGGCGATGATCCCCAAACCCATCACTAGATAACCAGAAGTTCCTTACATTGCAGCACATTAAAATTGTTATACTCTTAATCTCTTTATTTCGACGCCAACAATGGGTAAGGTTCTTGATATCAATCACTTGGGCGGCTGAATGATATTACCAGAATTTAACAAAGCATTACATCAAGAGCCATACTTCAAGTAGGGTTTATTTGTACCTCTGAAGGACTCTTGAAAGAAAGAATTAAAGCTAACCTTCTTTTAATTGGATCTCCCACGTGATTATCTTCAATCTCCCGGAATCTTTATGTCCCTCACATCACAGTCTTGAAAGCTACTTTCATCTCTGTACTGGTTCTTGTGAGACACTTTCTGAAGGAGGCTCAACACAGCTAGTTTTTTCATTATTGTGAAGTCTTACCAGGCAGGTGAACAAGCTTTTATTGAAAGAAAGCGCCTCCCAGGATAAACTTTCATCAAATCAGTGACTTGATAGTGTTCCTAACACAAGTTTGTAATATATATTAGCTTTAAACCCATATTCAAACACTTAAATCAAGGTACTTTTCTCACTTGACGCTGGTGAGGGGCTCTTGATCAAGGGAATTGGATCTGTGCTCCGGTTCCCTGAATTGAGCCTGAATACCTTCCAATCCCCCACATGCGCTGTATAATCCTACGGGTTTAATGCTCCCAGTGATTATAATAATAATTATTTCTATCTTCTTGCACTATCATGTTGCTGCTCACTCATCATCTGTTTCTGTTGTTACATTCTATACCTGTCAAACATAAGAAAGATATAAAACAAAATCATATAAAAATGCAAACTGCCTTGCTATTGGGAAAGCGCTAAAGCTGCAGGGGTTATGCAGCGCCTGGAGAATGATGTGATAAAGGGGATCAAGGGCCCTTCACCAGTAACAAGTTCTTCCTTTGTCTAACATTCCCTCTACAGTGTAGGCTCAGTCCCTCTTGAGTGACATTATTCTGTCGCAGTTTGTCAATATCTTAATTAATTATACGTTTATTGAATGGTGCATTACACAAGTATCCGATTATTAATGGGGTAAAAACCCTATTGACTAAACGAGGGTCATTAAGGCTACACGTAACCTTTTTCACCACGGTAATTATACACTTTTCAAATGTGGTAAAGAAATACCGAGACCCTAAAATTAACGACTATTTTTTTTGTTAGATTACCATTAAAATGGAAGAAAATGTATAACAAACTGTGAAAGAAAATGACGAGGAGAACATGAACTTTACTAAAATAACATCTATCATAATAATAATAATAATAATAATAATAATAATAATAATAATAATAATAATAATAATAATAATAATAATAATAATAATAATAATAATAATAATAATGATAATAATGATAATATATCTTTATTTCTACAAGTACATGTTCAAGGTATACAGACCATAGCTGACATCAGTGACATACTACTATATAGAAAGCCCCTTGTTGTGCTGAGCATTTCGGGCAAATTAGGTCAATTATGTCCCAGGATGAGTCACCACTACTTGGAAAAGACCCGGGCCGGGAGAATACCGGCGAATAAAAAAAAAAAAAAAGAGATGAGACCCACACCAGTCCACTAACATCCAAATATACCTGTTTTACTGATGGGTGAACATGGACAACAGGTGTCCTATGGAAACACCTGTCCCGGGGAATCGATCCCCTGGCCTGTGTGTGAGCTGAGTGCGTTAACGACCAGGCTATGACACACTCCTGCCCCAGCTACTACTACTCCTCTTCTTACTCCTGTCCCAGCTGCTGCTACTACTCCTTCTCTTCTTACTCCTGCCCCAGCTACTACTACTCCTGCTCTTACTCCTATCTCAGCTGCTGTTACTACTAATTTTTTATTTGTTTATTTATTTATTTATTTATTATTAACTTGGACATGATACATAGATGTACAAAGAAATACAGTGGTTAAGTGTAACATGCCAAAAGCCCCTTGTATGCAGAGCATTATGGGCAGGCTTAAAATTAACTTAAGATTAACTAAGGAATGATATATTCAGTGGTAAAAATATAGTAAACAAATAACAATTAAGCACAAATGAGTATTTCAAAGACAGGTCATATGGTCATTTACTGAGTTGCTGAGCATTCAGTAGAATGGAGTATTCTGTTAGGTAATGCTTTTAAGAAAAACAAAGTTTGATAGGATCACTGATTAAACATTTATGAGATACAGTTATTTAATTATTCCTTCTCTTCTTACTCCTGTCCCAGCTGCTGCTACTACTACTCCTGCTCTTACTCCAGTCTCAGCAGCTATTACTACTCCTTCTCTTCCTACTCCTGTCCCAGCTGCTATCACTACTCCTTCTCTTCCTACTCCTGTCCCAGCTGCTATCACTACTCCTTCTCTTCTTACTCCTGTCCCAGCTGCTATCACTACTCCTCTTCCTACTCCTGTCCCAGCTGCTATTAATACTCCTTCTCTTCTTACTCCTGTCCCAGCTGCTGCTACCACTCCTCTTCTTACTCCTGCCCCAGCTGCTGCTACTACTCCTAGACCTGCTTTACACAGCATTGGAAAATAAGGAATATCCGCTAGGAATTTTTATTGACCTAAGAAAAGCGTTTGACACAGTAAACCACGGCATCCTACTCCACAAACTTGACCACTATGGTATAAGAGGCCATGCGCTTGCATATTTTAAATCCTACCTTTCTAATAGGCATCAGTATGTCACCATTAAAGACACAGCCTCATCAATACGGCCACTTGATACTGAAGTTCCGCAGGGAAGTGTCCTTGGACCCCTGCTCTTCCTCATTTACACCAATGATCTTCCAAACATATCCCAACACCTGAAACCCATTCTCTTTACTGACGACACGACTTATGTCATCTCCCACCCTAATCTTGTCACCCTCAACACCATTGTTAACGAGGAGCTGCTCAAAATATCGACTTGGATGACAGCCAATAAACTTACACTTAACACTGGCAAAACCTACTATATTATGTTTGGTAGTAGAGCAGGTGTTGCGCAACTTAACATTAAGATCGACAACACTCTAATTGCCAAACATAATGAGGGCAAATTCCTTGGCCTATACCTCGACAACAACCTAAATTTCAGCACCCATATTCAACACATAACAATAAAAGTATCCAAAACGGTGGGGATCCTCTCCAAGATACGATACTACGTGCCGCAAACTGCCCTTCTCACACTATACCATTCACTTATATATCCATACCTCACCTATGCTATCTGTGCTTGGGGTTCAACTGCAGCAACACACCTAAAGCCAATAATAACCCAACAAAAAGCCGCAGTAAGAAGAATCACTAAATCCCATCCCTGGCAACACCTCCCCCCCACTCTTCATAGATCTAAACTTACTCCCTGTTCAGAACATCCACACTTACTATTGTGGAATCTGTATCTACAGGACCTTAAATTCCAATATTAACCTTGACCTAAAACGCTTTCTTGATAGTTGTGACAGGATCCACAGGCATAACACCAGACACAAACATCTCTATGACATTCCCCGTGCTCGACTAAACCTTTACAAAAATTCAAAGTATTTCAAAGGACCTAAAATCTGGAACACCCTAACTGAAAACTCTAGAACTGCAGACACATTCATCACTTTCAAAACTACAGTTAGAAAACATCTTATCTCCCTGATCCACCCCGACAACTAACTACATGATAACCACCTGGTGGTTCACAATTACACTCACTCACCCACTGACTATAAACCCAGAAATACTAATCTTAATCTTAAAATAATAAATCCTAACTAGTCATAAGTTTGCCTATGATACTCCAATATAGACACTTTGTATTGTGCCAAAACAAAAGCATTCACATTGCTAAACTCACAAATTATGATGTAGTCACTTAGCCTTAATACCATAATCTGTAAGGATTTAATGTTAAGAATTAATCTAAGTCTGCCCGAAACGCCTAGCCATGCTAGGTGTCCTAGTGGCCCCCTCTGTAATTAGTATTTTATTACATGTAAACCACACAATACCCAAAACCTGTAAACCTCACATTGTAACCCTTATAGAGAATAAACTTGAATTGAATTGAATTCTCTTCTTACTGCTGTCCCAGCTGCTGCTACTACTCCTTCTCTTCTTACTCCTGTCCCAGCTGCTGCTACTACTCCTTCTCTTCTTACTCCTGTTCCAGCTGCTGCTACTACTCCTTCTCTTCTTACTCCTGTCCCAGCTGCTGCTACTACTCCTTCTCTTCTTACTCCTGTCTCAGCTGCTGCTACTACTCCTTCTCTTCTTACTCCTGTCCCAGCTGCTGCTACTACTCCTTCTCTTCTTACTCCTGCCCCAACTGCTGCTACTACTACTTCTCTTCTTACTCCTGTCCCAGCTGCTGCTACTACTACTTCTCTTCTTACTCCTGTCCCAGCTGCTGCTACTATTACTCCTTCTCTTCTTACTCCTGTTCCAGCTGCTGCTACTACTCCTTCTCTTCTTACTCCTGTTCCAGCTGCTGCTACTACTCCTTCTCTTCTTACTCCTGTCCCAGCTGCTGCTACTACTACTCCTTCTCTTCTTACTCCTGTCCCAATGGAAATAAATGGTATAAAATACCGACACAATGGAAATATAAACACAAATGCAGTATAATGTGATCCTTTATTGACAACGTTTCACCCACACAGTGGGCTTTTTCAAGTCACACACGGATCTACCTGGGGTTGGAAGGTACGAGAGTATTTATAGTCATGTTCAGAATGTTGAGGTCAGGTGGAGAATGCTGCATCTGATGATCTACCGGGTGGGGTTATAGAGTCTTGGGTAGCTTGGCAGGGGTATTGGACAAGTTGTGAGTAGACCTTCTGCAGTGTTCTATGTTCTTATGTGGGATAGCGATGAAGAAGTTTCTTGGCGAGTGGTTCAGCTATGTTATAGAAGCCATTGTTCTGGTTGAAATTGTTGGTTGTAGAGATGAGCGATGATTCCAGGATTCTTCTGTATTGAGTGTTGTCTTCTGTGGCTATAAGTCTTGAGTTTCTGTAGTTAATTAAATGGTTGTGTGAATTGCGATGTTGTACACAGGCATTCCTTGTATCGTCAGTCCTGCTTGCATATTGGTGTTCTGAAATACGTGTTTGGAGGTCTCTTGATGTTTCGCCCACATATAATTTGTTGCAGTCATTACAAGGGATTATGTATACCCCTGCAGAGGATGGAGGTTTGTCCTGTCTACTACTGGTGATGTCCTTGATGGTCGTGGTTGTGGAGGTAGATACTTGGAATGATGTTTTGGCAAAGATGTTGGAAACATGTTTGGCAATGGAGTTGGTTGGGAGGACTATGTATCTCTTCTCGGCAGTGTCTTCTCTGGGTGTGTTGAAGATGTTTAATGCCCGCCGTCTGCAGTCTCTGATGAAGTGACGAGGATAGTGGAGTTTAGAAAATACTTGTTCAATTATAGTGCATTCTTCCTCAAGGAACTCATTGCTGCAGATTCTGAGTGCACGTAGGAAGAAGCCTATAATTACACCACGTTTGGTTTTGGTGTCGTACTCCTACCCCAGCTACTACTCCTCCTCCTGCTTCAGCTACTTCTCCTGCTCTTACTCCTGTCCCAGTTATTCATCTCCCTCCTTCCCCAGCTACTACTCTTCCTCCTGCCCCAGCTACTACTCCTCCTCCTGCCCCAGCTACTCCTTCTCCTCCTACCCCAGTTACTCCTGCTGGAGTTACATTTTCTCTGACAAGTGTAGTGTGGTAACGGTAACTAAGCGACGAGACTCAGCCTTGTAAACATGGCCGACTGACGTTTGTGGTGTGTGTTGAGAAAGGTGATAGAAAACCCGCCTAACCATGCCTGTTGGTGAGTACTTGGCCAATTATCCTCGCATTTGTGACTGTTGTTCTTCCTAGATTGTTGTAGGAAGCAGCTGTGGCTGGGATATTGGCAAGTATATTGTGAGAGGAAACTCGGGACGTGTGTCAGATATTGACGCACCTTTTATTTATCTGAGTAGTTGATGCAGGTGAAGGTCTCTTGATCCAAGGCATTAGAGCGACTATTCTCCCTCCTCGGATCAAGCCTGATTGTCTTAGTACCAGTGGTATACAATACCAACAAGTTGGTGGGTAAGGCATGTTTGTCACACTTGTGTATCTTTATTATTGAAACATTCCGCCTCTTTTATAAATAATGATAAATTGATAACTTTATTCTTACAAAGTCCTATCAAATGATGGTACACGATTTTTGCTGTACCAGATTTTTGTTGTACCAGATTTTTGCTATACCAGATTTTTGCTATACCAGATTTTTGCTATACCAGATTTTTGCTGTATCAGATTTTTGTTTTACAGCTACTATTGTAAAGCAAAAATCACTGTAAAATGAAACATACTCTTTTTCACTTTCACATGCATATAAAAGCCTGATAGCACATTTACACTATCATATATTAAGTGAGCAATATAGCTAGGCCTAAAAAATTGCATATACAGTACACATTACTTATCTTAATATATTTTTGCATTTAGCTTATAGTGAGTGGGGAATATATTTATTTAGGTACATGTATACATAAATGCAGTTACACACATTATAATATAATATATATATATATATATATATATATATATATATATATATATATATATATATATATATATATATATATATATATATATATATATATATATATATATACAGTGGACCCCCGCATAGCGACCTTAATCCGTGCAAGAGGGCTGGTTGTTATGCGAAATGTTCGGTATGCGAATGAATTTTCCCCATAAGAAATAATGGAAATAAAATTAATCCGTGCAAGACACCCAAAAGTATGAAAAAATTTTTTTACCACATGAAATGTTAATTTTAATACACACAAACTGAAAAAGGCATGCACAATTACATGACACTTACTTTTATTGAAGATATGGTGATGATTGATGGGATGGGAGGAGGGGAGAGAGAGTGTTAGTATTTAGAAGGGGAATCCCCTTCCATTAAGACTTGAGGAGTCGAGTCCTTTTCTGGGGTTACTTCCCTTCTTCTTTTAATGCCACTAGGACCAGCTTCAGAGTCACTGGACTTCTTTCGCACAACATATCTGTCCATAGTGGCCTGTACCTCTCGTTCCTTTATGACTTCCCTAAAGTGTTTCACAACATTGTCAGTGTACAGGTTGCCAACACGGCTTGCAATAGCTGTGTGAGGGTGATTTTCATCCATGAAGGTTTGCACTTCAAGCCACTTTGCACAGATTTCCTTAATCTTTGTAGTAGGCAACTTCTTCAATTTCTCTCTCCCCTCCTCTGAAGCAGTTTCCTCAGGTCTGGCCTCTTGCTCTTGAAGTTGATCTATCAGCTCATCAGTGGTTAGTTCTTCATTGTCCTCCTCCACCAACTCTTCCACATCATCCCCACTAACCTCCAACCCTAAGGACTTTCCCAATGCCACAATGGATTCCTCAACTGGCATAATCCTCTCAGGGTTAGCCTCAAACCCTTCAAAATCCCTTTTGTCTACACATTCTGGCCACAGTTTCTTCCAAGCAGAGTTCAAGGTCTTCTTAGTCACTCCCTCCCAAGCCTTACCTATAAGGTTTACACAATTGAGGATATTAAAGTGATCTCTCCAAAAGTCTCTTAGAGTCAGTTGAGTTTCTGAGGTCACTACAAAGCACCTTTCAAACAGAGCTTTTGTGTACAGTTTTTTGAAGTTTGCAATAACCTGCTGGTCCATGGGCTGCAGGAGAGGAGTGGTATTAGGAGGCAAAAACTTCACCTTAATGAATTTCATGTCCCCATAAAGTCGCTCTACCACGTCTGTAGGATGACCAGGGGCATTGTCTAACACCAGGAGGCACTTAAGTTCTAATTTCTTTTCAGTTAGGTAATCTTTCACATTGGGGGCAAATGCATGGTGTAACCAGTCATAGAAAAAGTCCCTAGTGACCCATGCCTTACTGTTTGCCCTCCACAGCACACACAAATTCTCCTTGAGAACATTCTTTTGCCTGAACGGTCTGGGAGTTTCAGAGTGATACACTAATAAAGGCTTCACTTTGCAATCACCAGTAGCATTGGAACACATCAACAAAGTAAGCCTGTCTTTCATAGGCTTATGTCCTGGGAGTGCCTTTTCCTCCTGAGTAATGTAGGTCCTGCTTGGCATTTTCTTCCAAAACAGGCCTGTTTCATCACAATTAAACACTTGTTCAGGTTTCAGTCCTTCAGTTTCTATGTACTCCTTGAATTCCTGCACATATTTTTCAGCTGCTTTGTGGTCCGAACTGGCAGCCTCACCATGCCTTATCACACTATGTATGCCACTACGCTTCTTAAATCTCTCAAACCAACCTTTGCTGGCCTTAAATTCACTCACATCATCACTAGTTGCAGGCATTTTTTTAATTAAATCCTCATGCAACTTCCTAGCCTTTTCGCTTATGATCGCTTGAGAGACGCTATCTCCTGCTAGCTGTTTTTCATTTATCCACACCAATAAGAGTCTCTCAACATCTTCCATCACTTGCGATCTCTGTTTCGAAAACACAGTTAAACCTTTGGCAAGAACAGCTTCCTTGATTGCCTTTCTGTTGCCCACAATAGTAGAGATGGTTGATTTGGGTTTCTTGTACAACCTGACCAGGTCGGCGACACGCACTCCACTTTCATACTTATCAATGATCTCTTTCTTCATCTCTATTGGAATTCTCACCCTTATTGCTGTAGGGTTGGAACTAGAAGCTTTCTTGGGGCCCATGGTCACTTATTTTCCAGATAAAGCACCGAAAACACTGTAATAATACGAAATATTCCGATTGTATGCTTGGATGTTACCGCGGAGGCTGGCTGGTAAACAATGCCACTGGCGGAACATATGAGGCTGGCTCAGGCCGCACATTGGACGCGTCTCGGACGAAGGGCGGTGAGCGGGTTTTTGGGCGGTATGCGAGGCAAAATTTTAGCGATCAAAGCGTCCGGTATGCGGATTGTACGGTATGCGATGCGTACGGTATGCGGGGGTCCACTGTATATATATATATATATATATATATATACAGTGGACCCCTGGTTTGCGATGCTATCGGTATCCGATAAATCCGGTAACCGATGCATTATATTGCAGAAAATTTGCCTCGGTTCCCGTTACAAAACCCAGTATGCGATACAATTCGTATGAGACGTGTCCAGTGTTTACAAGCCAGCCAGTGTGCGCGCATCTAAGGATACATTCGGTGCATTCTATGTTATCCATATTATCACTGTTTTTGGTGCTTTTTTCTGCAAAATAAGTCACCATGGGCCTCAAGAAAGCTTCTAGTGCCAACCCATCGAGACTAAGGGTGCTAATGACTATTGAAATTAAGGAAATGTGTGCAAAGTGGCTTGAAGTGCAAACCTTTTTTGATGAAAATCACCCTAACACAGCTATTGCAAGCCGTGCTGGTGACTATTACAATGACAATGTTGTGGCCCATTTTAGACATATCATAAAGGAATGGGAGGTACAGAGCTCTATGGACAGATTTGTTGTGCGACAGAGGTCCAGTGACTCTCAACCTGGTCCTAGTGGCATTAAAAGAAGGGAAGTAACCCCAGAAAAGGACTTCGTACCTCAAGTCCTAATGGAGGGGGATTCCCCTTCTAAGCATTAAAAACTTCGACACTCTTCCCTCTTCCCATCCCATCAATCATCACCAGATCTTCATTGAAGGTAAGTGTCAATTATTCTATTGTGTTTATTCTATTGTTATTATTGTTATTGTAATTATTCTATTGCATTAAACTTAATATTTCATGTGGTAAAAGTTTTTTTTTTCATACTTTTGGGTGTCTTGCACGGATTAATTTGATTTCCATTATTTCTTATGGGGAAAATTGACTCGCTTTCCGATAATTTTGGTTTACGATGAGCTCTCAGGAATGGATTAATATCGTGAACTGGGGGTCTACTGTATATATATATTATATATTACCTAGGATAGCCCAAAAAAGTCAGACAAAGTGACTTATTTCCATTGGGGTCTGTATAGAATAAAAGAAAATTGATGCCAGTAAAGTTGACATTATTGACATACATTATAGAAAGCCTAGTCATGGACCTGGCTGCGGGGCATTGACCCCCGGACACCCTCCAGGTTATGCAGGCTTCTTCAGTTGAATACAGACAAATGCAACACTGGCAGCAGTATATAAGCAGTTCTACCCATGGTAGAAAGTGGTCTGTCCCTCAAGTCTGAAGCATAGGCATGCAGCCAGACTCTGTGTACTGGAGCAGAAGTGAGGTGCAGCAGCTAGAAGTAGGATCACAGGTGAGCATGGCCCATTAGTGCAAGTAGGTCATGCTACCCAGTTGTTTAGCAAAGGAGTTACATAAGGCTTTCCCCTGTACTAAGAGACCATAGTATTGCTTTGTCAGACTAGTATTTTTTTTTTTTTAATGCTTGACATCTCCCAATGAGGAAGAATGACCTAAAAAAAAAGAGGAAGCACATTTATGTTACTGATTGTACAAAATATCACCAAGTTGATAAATAAGGGATACATACAACATGTGCAATACATGCAGGTGAAACGGTTCATCAGTAATGATACCCAAGTGATGCACACGTGTCTTATTCATCAAGCAAGAATACCTCCTCTTCCCCATGACCCATATGGGTTTAGGACTTCCCCATGATGATAATATTTAATGCATACGATCAAGGAATATAAATTATAAATTCACTAGATGTGGTTTTTATTGACAGTGTAGAGAATAATGACATTGTGCAAATGGTTGATTGGTAACATGATCATGACTGGTGAAATAATTCTGTATTTACAAGATTCTCTTAAGTGTATCCCTATTTATTTATATAAATAACTTCAGTATAATTATATATTTAGATATCTATGCTCAGTGCTGTGTTATACGAAGCTAAATGCCGGGGAAGGTTAGTTATGGCATCTATTTTAATTGCAAGGTTGATATATTTACAGCTTAATTTCACATACAAAAAATGTTTTGTTTTTTCACTAATCTGTAAATACAGTGTCAAGTTTCTCTCCACGACATAGGTACATGTTTATAGCTAGTGATTATTTTACGTCTAACCTGCAGGACAAGTAAGTTACATATGTATATACTTTCACCCTTCAAGGAAGTCCCTTGGTCCTTATGAAGGGCTCTTTACCTGAGGAATTGGAGCTAATGTTACCTTCCTTGAATCAAACCTGATTACAGTACTTTTTGTAACCTTAAGTGCTATATGACCCTAAAAGATTTAGTGTTTCCAAATGAAAATAATAATAATAATCATATTGTGTAATCTGACACTAATCCATTTGTCCTAATATTGTGCAGTACGGCATTGATGGTTAGCATAGCACCAGGTGTCAAATTTGATATGACTTTGTTCCCATTAAATTGTACTTTACATAATTTAATTTCTGTAGGTACTTGCCATGAAAATTGTATTTTAAATTGGTAATCTTAGCGAGAGTTCACTTTTATTATGTTTTTTGCATAAGTTTTTTTAATAAATGCATATATCTTGATAGCTATAAAGTATTGTTAACATTATCATACTTATTGCCAGGCTGTAATTTCTTTAACTCGTTATATTATATAACTGCTTGCACTTCAAGGGGGTGCTTGATGTCAGTGAAGGGCTCTTGATCCAGTGACTTAGAATTATACTCAATCTTTCCTTGGGGTTGTATGATTCATGTGATTCATACAGATTTAGTGCTTCCCAATGAATACAATATACAGTAATCATAATATAATACAGCCTCTCCTCACTTAACGATGGAGTTCTGTTCCTAAGAACATGTTGGTAAACAAATTCATTGCTAAGCAGGGAGCATACTATAATGGCAGTGGGTTTGTGTCAGCCATCTTTGATATTGTTTTAATGTCACCTTTGGACCATTTATAACATTTTTAGTATATTTTTAAATGTTTATACAGTAGTGTACTGTATATTGTAATAAAGTGGACCGTCCCTTTTCACCATTAATCTGTTCTAGAGAGATTGTTGAAAACTGAAATCAGCGAAAATTCAAACCATTTTCCCCAGTTTCAGGTCTGGGTTGCGTGTCCTGCCCATTTCCTGAGTTGTTTTACAACCATGTTATGATTTTTTCGAGCTATTATATCTAATAATGTAAATAAAAAATAGGGGAATAAGTCTGTTGAGTATGTATGTACATACTTGCTAAAGTATATGGTAGTTATTATGGAAAGAATTAAGAGTAAGACGAAGAGTAGGATAGCAGATGAACAAGGAGGCTTTAGGAAGAGTGGGGGGGGGGGGTGTAGACCAAGTGTTTACAGTGAAACATATAGGTGAACAGTATTTAGATAAGGATAAAGAGGTTTTTGTGGCATTTATGGATTTAGAAAAGGCATATGACAGGGTGGATAGGGGGGCAATGTGGCAGATGTTGCAAATGTATGGAATAGGAGGTAGGTTATTCAAAGCCGTGAAGAGTTTTTACAAGGATAGTGAGCTTCAGGCTAGAGTATGTAGGAGAGAGGGAGATTATTTCCCAGTAAATATAGGCCTTAGACAAGGATGTGTGATGTCACCATGTTGGTTTAATATATTTATAGATGGGGTTGAAAGAGAAGTGAATGCTCGGGTGTTGGCAAGAGGTTTGGGGTTAAAAGATACAGAATCTAACAAAGTGAGAGTTGTCACAGTTGCTCTTCTGACGACACTGATTTTGGGAGATTCTGAAGAGAAGCTGCAGAGGTTGGTAGATGAGTTTGGTAGGGTATGTAAAAGAAGAAAATTAAAAGTGAATATAGGAAAGAGTAAGGTGATGAGGATAACAAAAAAATTAGGTAACGAAAGATTGGATATCAGACTGGAGGGAGAGAGTATGGAGGAGGTGAATGTATTCAGATATTTAGGAGTGGACGTGTCAGCAGATAGGTCTTTGAAAGACGAGGTGAATCATAGAATTGATGAGGGGAAAAGGGTGAGTGGTGCACTGAGGAGTCTGTGGAGACAAAGAACCTTATCTTTGGAGGCAAAGAGGGGAATGTATGAGAGTATAGTTATACCAATGCTATTATATGGGTGTGAAGCATGAGTGGTGAATGTTGCAACAAGGAGAAGGCTGGACGCAGTGATGTCATGTCTGAGGGCAATTTGTGGGAGTTCATAGTTTGGAAATTAGGAGGAGGTACGGGATTACCAAAACTATTATCCAGAGGGCTGAGGAGGGGTTGTTGAGGTGGTTCGGACATGTGGAGATGATGGAACAAAATAGAATGACTTCGAGAGTATGTAAGTCTGTAGTGGAGGGAAGGCAGGGTAGAGATCGGCCTGGGAAAGGTTGGAGGGAGGGGGTAAAGGAAGTTTTGTGTGCTAGGGGCTTGGACTTCGAGCAAGCATGCATGAGCGTGTTAGGAATGAATGGAGACAAATGTTTTTTGAGACTTGATGTGCTGTTGGAGTGTGAGCAGGGTAATATTTATGAAGGGATTCAGGGAAACTGGCAGGCTGGACTTGAGTCCTGGAGATGGGAAGTGCAGTGCCTCCACTCTGAAGGATGGATGTTAATATTGCAGTTGTATAACTGTAATGTAAGTGCACCTCTGGCAAGGCAGTGATGGAGTGAATGATGGTGAAAGTTTTTCTTTTTTCGGGCCACCCTACCTTGGTGGGAAACGGCTGATGTGTTCACAAAAAAAAAATCTTTTATGTGGTGAATCTTCCAGCTTTTCTAAAAAATTCATCACACCAGCATTAAGTGACTAAATTCTTCAAGTCTGTTCTCATAGTTCAAATCTTTAATCTCAGGGATTAGTTTGCTAACAAATCTCTGGAACTGTGTACATCAAGAGACTATTAATTTGTGATTAACTGTTTGTAGTTACTGGAGTAGAAAAATACTTGGGCTGTCTTACATATATGTACAGTATTACTAGTATTATTTGAAAGTGCATTTGAAATTTTTTTTCAGGTTGTGACACAAAACTCGAGTAACACCAGGTACTGTATTTATTGCTATGTGAACGGAGGCAGCAGTTGTAAGGAGGCTTTCGCTGACATATATACAGTATACTAGTACATCTGGCCTTGCCTAAGAACTGAACTTGGGACCTTTCAGTTGTGCGCTGAACGCTGTGGGTGTATAGATGCATGCATCACCCCACAGTGCTTCATCTTGGGTCCCCCGGCTCACAGGCGCTCAGCCTGTAATTACTTCCAAGACAGTATATTATACTCCCATTTCCTTCTCTATTATGTGCAGTTTCGCCTGACACTACACTGCAAATGCTGTATGCCAGTGTAATAGGAATACTGTACCTGTATCGAGAGCACAGACTTACTGCCGGAACTTTTTGTAGGATATAAAATAAGCATGTTATCACTGAGCTGTACTAGCCTAACTGTACTCTCCTGGTTGTAATTGCAGGGTTCGAGTGTCATACAGTATTTGTCCTACCTCATAATGGACTGCAATTAGGTTTGCTCATATATAGCATCATGGGCCCTGTCATACCTACTCCTGAAACTTTGTATGGAGTTTGCCCTCATAATTTTCCAACTTAGTACATTTTTCTGCTATACTGAGACTAAAGCAGTACTTTGTAATACACCTGTGACTTGGCCTTTACATTAATTTTCACCTGTCTTCACTTGTCGAATCTTTTTTACAATTTTGTGTACCATAGTCGTGTGTCTGTGTCCTCCTCTCCTCCAAGGTCGTCAGGTTGAATTTCTCCAGCATCTCTCTATAATGCACTCTCCTTCCCTACCTCCTTCCTTCCTTGTCACCTCACCCCCAGCACCACCCTCCCCTTCAACTTTCTTCCCTCTCCCTCCTTTTCTTTTTTACCCCGCTGTCCTCCCCATTCCTTTCTCTTCTCTAACCCTTCCACCTCTCCATATCCTTTCCCTCATCACCCTTTCCTTTTCTCTCACCCTTCTTCTTTCATCTCTCACCTTTTCTTCCTCTTCCTTTACCCCTTTTCTCCTCTTTCCTCTCCACTTTCTCATCTTCCCTCTCCACTTTCTCCCTCTTATATATCTCCCTTTCCTCCTCTCCCTTCTTTCCGTACATCTCTTTCCCTGTCCTCTCCTCTTCCTCTCATCATTCCCGCTCTCTGCCAGTTTTCCCCCCTTCCCTTGTCTTTCCCGGGAGCCAAGCGTTATCGATCCATAAGTTGTTTTGACCTTTAGGTGTGGGTGGCGTGTGGGTGGGCGGGCGGGGGTGCATGTGTGGGGAGTGAGCCTGGGGAGAGGGGGTGTGGGCGTATGGGTGAGGCAGTGTGGGTGGATGTAGAGGGGGCGGGTGTATGGTTCAACACTGGGGCGACCTTTTTAATTTACTCAGCGTGACGCTGTTTGGTGACCTTGAATCCGAACTGCTTGACTCTATCGGTAGCATATCAGAGGCTAGTTTCCCCTGTCAGGCCTGAATTAGAACTTCCTTCTTCACCTACTGATCAACCAGGTTGTTGCTGTCCATGGCCCGTAAACCTGCCACAGCCTGACTGATCTGGCGCTTTCTGCAGGAACTGATACAATTTGCATTTGATCATTTCTACATGTCTTCCGGTAATTTTTTGACCCATGTTCTCATGATCATCATTTGCTGCTGCTGCTGCTGCTGTTGTTGTTGGTGGTGTTACTGCTGCTGGTGGTGTCGCTGTTGGTGGTGATGGTGGTGTTACTGTTGCTGGTGGTGCCGCTGTTGGTGGTGGTGGTGTTACTGCTGCTGCTGCTGCTGCCGCTGTTGATGGTGGTGTTACTGCTGCCGCTGTTGGTGGTGGTTACTGCTGCTGCTGCCGCTGTTGGTGGTGGTGTTACTGCTGCTGGTGGTGCCGCTGTTGGTGGTGGTGTTACTGTTGCTGGTGGTGCCGCTGTTGGTGGGGGTGGTGGTGTTACTGCTGCTGCCGCTGTTGGTGGTGGTGGCGGTGGTGGTGTTACTGCTGCCGCTGTTGGTGGTGGTGGTGGTGGTGCTGCTGCTGCTGCCGCTGTTGGTGGTGGTGGTGTTACTGCTGCTGCTGCTGCCGCTGTTGGTGGTGGTGTTACTGCTGCCGCTGTTGGTGGTGGTGGTGGTGTTATTGCTGCTGCTGCCGCTGTTGGTGGTGTTACTGCTGGTGGTGGTGCCGCTGTTGGTGGTGGTGGTGGTTACTGCTGCTGCTGCCACTGTTGGTGGTGGTGTTACTGCTGCTGGTGGTGCCGCTGTTGGTGGTGGTGTTACTGTTGCTGGTGGTGCCGCTGTTGGTGGTGGTGGTGGTGTTACTGCTGCTGCCGCTGTTGGTGGTGGTGGCGGTGGTGGTGTTGCTGCTGCCGCTGTTGGTGGTGGTGGTGTTACTGCTGCTGCTGCCGCTGTTGATGGTGGTGGTGGTGTTACTGCTGCTGCTGCCGCTGTTGGTGGTGGTGTTACTGCTGCCGCTGTTGGTGGTGGTGGTGGTGTTACTGCTGCTGCTGCCGCTGTTGGTGGTGTTACTGCTGCTGGTGGTGCCGCTGTTGGTGGTGGTGTTACTGCTGCTGCCGCTGTTGGTGGTGGTGATGGTGTTACTGCTGCTGGTGCTGCCGCTGTTGGTGGTGGTGGTGTTACTGCTGCTGGTGGTGCCGCTGTTGGTGGTGGTGGTGGTGCTACTGCTGCGGCTGCCGTTGTTGGTGGTGGTGTTACTGCTGCTGCTGCCGCTGTTGGTGGTGGTGTTACTGCTGCTGGTGCTGCCGCTGTTGGTGGTGGTGGTGTTACTGCTGCTGGTGCTGCCGCTGTTGGTGGTGGTGTTACTGCTGCTGGTGCTGCCGCTGTTGGTGGTGGTGTTGCTGCTGCTCCTGGTTCAAATGGTAGCGCCTTTTGCTCTCATTTTGAAAGTCCTGTACTCGACCCTGACACAAGTGAAAACGTTGGGTAGGTTTCTTAAACCTGTTGCCCGTTCCCCTAGCAGTAAGTACATACCTGGGTGTTAGTTGACTGTTGTGGTACATAAGAGAATCAAGGGACCCTAATGATAAGAAGCTAGACAGTGTTTTTTTTTTTAGGGTTATCATGGGTCACTAAATGTTCTTGTTGCTATTAATTATTATACACAAGAAAGCTCTAAAACTCGTATGGGTCGGAACATCACCATTGGTAAATTCTGCTTAACGTGACCTTGTTTATAGCGTCCCCAGCTGTATGGCTCGTACAGGTTTAGCGCATGTTTTTAATATAAATAGACGATATTCACCTTACATAAATGGTCAAAGTGCTCCGCAAAATGCCACAGTTATTGTACTATTATTCTCATATATATTATCTTACTCTGTATGTTTGGCGCTTCTTTTTGGTTATAATAATCTTACTCCCTGGAACTTGAAACCCAAGTATCTGCTTCATCCTCTCGGATATTAATCCTCGTGCCCAACCCATTCTCGAATCGCACTGTTCATTTTCTTAGGCACTACAGTCAGTGGCGGACCTACATTTTTGAGGCCCTGAAGCTTGAACTGTTACCGGGGCCCCTTTGCAACCAGCAACCAGGTCTGGATAACCACTGTTATCTTCAGTAAGATTGTTCCGCCACAGATCACCACAATTGTTTTTTTTTATTTAATAAAACATCCCTAATTTGAAGTTTTTTTGTTCTTTCACGGCTAGCCGCCTACATGATACTTTAATTAATAACCTTTTAATGTTTATTTTAATTATTGTATTGAATTACGCATTATTATTATTATTATTATTATTATTATTATTATTATTATTATTATTTAAAAGCCCTTCTCATACAGTAGACCGAAAAATTTTAAGCAATGTGGGTAGTCTTTTCTGGAACCCCTCCGGAATTAGGGGCCCTGA
>NC_091296.1:95000-190000 GCF_038502225.1 Cherax quadricarinatus | reverse complement strand
GTAACATTTCTTACTTTAAGTTCAGCAGTGCTACAGCAAGAGTCAGATTGATCACGTTTATTATTTCAACTTTTATCTAATGTTGGGTGTGAGTTGGACCTGTCCAACATGGGCCAGTACTATTTTCCTGCTTCTCTGCTCATATGTTTTCAAGAGTAACTCACCAGGCTTAGCTCTTTTTTTTCACTATAATTAAGAGCTTCAGCTGCTCGAAGAAGTATAAGACAGGTCGGTAAATAATAGACGTAAATTTACCTAACTTATTTTAAGAATTCACATTACTGTTTCCCCCTTGTGGGATGGTGAATCTTAGAAAAAAAAATTCATTCACCATCACTTTTTTTCCTTGATGTCTTAACAGTAGTGCACAGAAAAAAAACTCATTCACCATCACTTTTTTTCCTTGATGTATTAACAGTAGTGCACAGACATCACGAGGTAATGATTATCAACCGAACACCAACGTCCTCACTCGACTGTGAAGATACAAGCACCGTACTTCCCACCTTCAACACTAACCAGTTTTTGTGAATACCTTCGTAGATATTAAGAAGCTCACAGCATACCACCGCATATCAAAAATCTATTTGGCTCCATTCACTGCGGTCTAACACTTACGTGCCCGCTGGATGCCCAAGCCCCCAACTGCTCTTCCTGCCCGAAATGCCTAGGCATGCTAGAGGCCTTCCTTGTAATTAATATTTTATATTGTAAGCTTTGCAAGGAAATAAACATTTATTATTATTATTATCCTCCATAGATTGTACACTCGATCAACCTATGTTGCATAATTCTTTCAACATGACTAAATATTTCCAGAATACCTTACTCTGACTGCTTTACTTTCTCGTGATTACGAACACTAATATAAATTTCTTGTTTTGGTAATATGTAACGAAGTGTACTTTTTATTACAATTTAGTTGAATAATAATCGACGTGTTAAGGGGTAATCAAGTTTAATAATAATAATAAAAATTAATAATAATAATAGTAATAACAATACCAGTCATTGTAACTCACAAACAATTGAGACAATAATAGGAATTGCGTGTAAGGGTGTGATTATCTGGGGCAGCCGAGAGTTGAACAGTTTTCCTCTCCACCTCACTCATGGCGGATGTACAAGTCACTGGGTATTTCCAGCTTCCCTGGATAATGTCACCTTTCCCTTGAAACCAAGGTACCGTACGTTGATTCACTGCCTGTGAATGCGTATTGTATTTAAGGGGAAGCGCTAAGGGTCATTCAGCGCCTGGATGATGGGAGGTAAATCAGATATGATCTGTAGGAAGTGAAAGGTAGCCCAAATTTCTTGGACCAAGAGCCTTGTACATAGCGTAGACCTACTGGCCGATGCTTGGCAGATCCTCCAAAAACCAATTTTTCTTCTACTGTATACATTTGTCCACTCCACTTTTTCCTCATTGCTTACCCACCTCAATCATTCGTCCTGTCTCGACTCTATTCTTCATCCCTTCCACACTGCCTCAGTTCTCCCTCCCTCAGTCACCCGTCCGTCCTTACCCAGTCTTCCCTCCCTCAGTCACCCGTCCGTCCTTACCCAGTCTTCCCTCCCTCAGTCACCCGTCCGTCCTTACCCAGTCTTCCCTCCCTCATTAACCTTCTTCCATACCCAGTCTTCCCTCCCTCAGTTACCCGTCCGTCTTTACCCAGTCTTCCCTCCCTCAGTCACCCGTCCGTCCTTACCCAGTCTTCCCTCCCTCAGTCACCCGTCCGTCCTTACCCAGTCTTCCCTCCCTCAGTCACCCGTCCGTCCTTACCCAGTCTTCCCTCCCTCAGTCACCCGTCCGTCCTTACCCAGTCTTCCCTCCCTCAGTCACCCGTCCGTCCTTACCCAGTCTTCCCTCCCTCAGTCACCCGACCGTCCTTACCCAGTCTTCCCTCCCTCAGTCACCCGTCCGTCTTTACCCAGTCTTCTCTCCCTCAGTCACCCGTCCATCCTTACCCAGTCTTCCCTCCCTCAGTCACCCGTCCGTCTTTACCCAGTCTTCCCTCCCTCCCATCCTTCCACGGACCCTCATTAATAATAATAATATCTTTATTTACTACAAGTACATGTACAAGGTATACAGGCCTAGGTGACATCAATGACATACTACTATATAGAAAACGTCTTGTTATGCAGAGCATTTCGGGTAAATTAGGTCAGTTTTGTCCCAGGAATCGACCCACACCAGTCGACTACACCCAAGTACCCATTATTACTGATGGGTGAACATAGACAACCGGTGTAAGGAAACACATCCAATGTTTCCACCCCTTCGCCGGAAATCGAACCCAGACCTTCACCATGTGAAGCGAGAGCTTTTACCACCAGGCCATTTCTCCGTCATTCACCACTTCCTCCTTTTTCGCTTTTTCCTTCCTCATTTACCGCTACTTCCTCTTTCCCTCCATCTCTGGAAGTTTATTTAGGCACAGGTATACGTAAGTACAGTTATCATACATAGTGTAAATTACCTAGGATAAGTCATAACCCCAAAAAAAGTCAGCGACTTATTTCGTGTAAATGGATGAGGATATCCGAGCCACCCAGTTTGTGGATCTGGTGGAAGGATAATCCTAAAACATATTTAAGATCAAACTTTGAAAATATGCC
The DNA here is from genome assembly GCF_038502225.1 of Cherax quadricarinatus. NCBI lineage: Eukaryota > Metazoa > Arthropoda > Malacostraca > Decapoda > Parastacidae > Cherax > Cherax quadricarinatus. The sequence goes on along the minus strand of NC_091296.1, from coordinate 187,378 downwards.
GTGGAATTATTGCGAGAGACTCGAGACATGTGGAGCATTTCTTAGGGAGTCGAACCCTGGCGCCAAGGTCTGTGAGACACGTCAGCCACTGCGCCACCACACCACCACAGCCTAGCAGGAGCCTCCCATTAGCCTCCCAGGATTTACTGACCTGGTTCAGCCTAGCATCATTTACCTACGTCACTTTCATGGCGTGGTGCTAAACGTCATTTACTTTTTGACGTGGTAACTCGACGCCGATTTGTTTGGATGTGCCTTTCAACTTCATTTTTTTTTTACGTGACTCATTTTTTTGACGTTCTTAACGCTTCCATTTTTCCCAACTAGTTTTTGTAAGTTAGGTTAAGTTATATAACCTTATAAAACGTATGACCGCAATTATGCAAATTGAAAAAAAAAGACTGCCGCACTGGTGGTGCGAGTCTAGGCATTGTGGTTCATCTCCCTTGTGTGTTCCTGGTGCTGGGGGTTAGAATACCCTACCTTAGAAACAACAGAATCAGTATGACACATAACGAGAAACTAGTAACTGTAAGATTTTTATTTTGTTAATTTATATATGCTTCCCTGGCAAGTTTAGGAGAGAGTAGGTGAGCAAGCATATTGTAGCTAATCATTGTCCGTTGATCTTGTGTGGTCAACTTGCGTAGGCTTTGTTAAGGCCAGATACGGTGTGGTGTATTGTGCTGGCTGACCTTGGCAGCTGCTGCGCTGTGGTCACGCCGGCTTAGTCTTGTAGCTGCCGGAAGTAACACCCGTGTGTCTTATTACCAGTTTGGAGAGTGTTAGTTACCAGTTGCCAAAAGACTTATCAATAGACACTGCCTGTGCGTGTGTGTACACGTACTCGCCTAATTGTGGTTGCAGGGGTCGATTCATAGCTCCTGGCCCCGCCTCATCACAGGGGCACCTCAGAATCTATCCCTTTTGTCATGTCATTCACATATACTAGAAATAGCACCGGACCAAGGACTGACCCTTTTGGAACCCCACTCCACACATGCGCTCACTCTCACACCACATCGCGTACCAGCGCACGTTGTTTCCTTCTTGTCAGGTATTCCTTGATCCATTGCAATACTTTCCCTGCTATTCTAGCTTTACCACCAGTCTCTTGTGTGGTACTGTATCGAAAGCCTTCTGACAGTCCAAGAAGATGCAGTATACCCATCCCTCTCGTGTCTTTTGTTACCTTATCGTAGAACTTTTGTAGGTTTGTGACGTAGGATTTCCCTTCCATGAAGCCGTGCTGGTTGTCCTAAATGAACGCGTTCCTTTCTAGGTGTTCCACCACTCTTCTGATAATCTTCTCTATAACTTTACATACTATATATGTCAGCAACACAGGTCTGTAGTTTAGTGCTGCCTGCCTGTCTTCTGCCTGTGTGTGTTAGTTACCAGTTGTCTGGATGTGGGTGCGTGTGTTCTCACCTAATTGTGATTGCAGGGGTCGATTCATAGCTCCTGGCCCCGCCTCTTCATTGGTGTGTGTACTCACCTATTTGTATTCACTTATTTGTGGTTGCAGGGGTTGAGCCATAGCTCCTGGCCCCACCTCTTCACTGGTCGCTACTAGGTCCTCTCCCTGCTCCATGAGCTTTATCATACCTCGTCTTGAAACCATGTATGGTTCCTGCCTCCACTACATCACTTGCCAGACTATTCCACTTCCTGATAACTCTGTGACTAAAGAAATACTTCCTAACATCTGTCTGACTCATCTGAATCTTCAGCTTCCAATTGTGACCTTTGCTACTGTGTCCCATCTCTGGAACATCCTGTCTCTGTCCACCTTGTCAATTCCTCGCAGTATTTTGTATGTCGTTATCCTCCACTGTCGTCATGCCGATTTCCCTTAACCTTTCTTCGTAGGACATTCCCCTGATCTCTGGAACTAGCCTTACCTGTAGCCTGTAGAGAGTTCCGGGGGTCAACGCCCCCGCGGCCCGGTCTGTGACCAGGCCTCCTTAGGTCAGTGTCCCAGGATGCGACCCACACCAGTCGACTAACACCCAGGTACCCATTTTACTGATGGGGAACATAGACAACAGGTGGAAAGAAACACGTCCAATGTTTCTGCTCTGGCTGGGAATCGAACCCAGGCCCTCACCGTGTGAAGCGAGAGCGTTAACCACCAGGCCACCAGAGCCCTTGTTGCAAACTTTTGCACTTTCTCTAATTTCTTGACGTGTTTGACCAGGTGTGGGTTCCAAACTGGTGCTGCATACTCCAGTATGGGCCTGAGGTATCGGAACGCTGTTCTCAGGTTTGCCAGGCGCCCATATGATGCAGCAGTTATCTGGTTGATGTGCTCGGTGTTATGGTTACCCCAAGATTCTTCTCCTTGAGTGAGGCTTGCAGTCTTTGGCCACCTATCCTATACTCTGTCTGCGGTCATCTTTGCCCTTCCCCGATCTTCATGACTTTGCATTTGGCGGGGTTAAATTCGAGGAGCCAGTTGCTGGACCAAGCTTCCAGCCTGTCCAGGTCTCTTTGTAAGCCTGCCTGGTCCTCATCTGATTGAATTCTCCTCATTAACTTTACATCATCTGCAAACAGGGACACTTCTGAGTCTATCCCTTCCGTCATGTCATTCACATATACCAAAAATAGCACTGGTCCTAGGACTGACACCTGTATAACCCCGCTCGTCACAGGCGCCCAATGTGATACCTGTGTGTGTGTGTGTACTCAACTATTTGTACTCACCTGTTTGTGGTTGCAGGGGTCGATACAAAGCTCCTGGCCCCGCCTCTTCACTGATCGCTACTAGGCCCTCTCTCTTTGCTCCATGAGCTTTATCATACCTCGTCTTAAAACTATGTATGTTTCCTGCCTTCACTACATCGTTTCCCAGACTATTCCACTTCCTGACAACCCTTTGACTAAAGAAATACTTCCTAAGATCTCTTTGACTCATCTGAGTCTTCAGCTTCCAGTTATGACCCCTTGTTTCTGTGTCCCATCTCTGGAACATCCTGTCTGTCCACATTGTCAATTCCTCGCAGTATTTTGTATGTCGTTATCATGTCTCCCTTAACCCTCCTGTCGTGTGTGTGTACATGTGTGCACGTGCATGTACTCGCCTATTTGTGATTGCAGGTGTCAAGTCGTACCTCCTGGCCCCATCTCCTCACTGGTCGTTACAAGGTCCACTCTCCTTGCTCCAAGAGATTTATCGTACCTCCTCTTAAAGCTATGCATGGATCCTGCCTCCACTACGCTGTGTGTGCGTGTAGTCAGTTGTGGTTATAGGAGTCGATTCACAGCTCCTGGCCCTGCCTTGTGTATGTGCGTGCGTGTACATGTGTGCGTGTACTCACCTATTTGTACTCACCTATTTGTGGTTGCAGGGGTCGAGTCATAGCTCCTGATTGCTACTAGGTCCTCTCTCTCCCTGCTCCATGAGCTTTATCATACCTCGCCTTAAAGCTATGTATGGTTCCTGCCTCCACTACTTCACTTTCTAGGCTATTCCACGGCTTGACTACTCTATGACTGAAGAAATACTTCCTAACATCCCTTTGATTCATCTGAGTCTTCAACTTCCAATTGTGACCTCTTGTGTCTGTGTCCCATCTCTGGAACATCCCGTCTTTGTCCACCTCGTCTATTCTGCGCAGTATTTTATATGTCGTTATCATGTCTCCCCTGACCCTCCTGGCCTCCAGTGTCGTCAGACCGATTTCCCTCAACCTTTCTTCGTAGGACAATCCCCGTAGCTCTGGGACTAGTCTTGTTGCAAACCTTTGCACTTTCTCTAATTTCTTGACGTGCTTGACTAGGTGTGGATTCCAAACTGGTGCTGCATACTCCAGTATGGGCCTGACGTAAATGGTATACAGAGTCTTTAACGAATCCTTACTGAGGTATCGGAACGCTATCCGTAGGTTTGCCAGGCGCCAGTATGCTGCAGCAGTTATCTGATTGATGTGCGCCTCAGGAGATATGCTCGGTGTTATACTCACCCCCAGATCTGGACCAGGCTTGTAGCCTGTCCAGGTCTCTTTGTAGTCCTGCCTGATCCTCATCCGATTTGATTCTTCTCATTAACTTCACATCATCCGCAAACAAGGACACTTCTGAGTCTATCCCTTCCGTTATGTCATTCACATATACCAAGAACAGCACAGGTCCTAGGACTGACCCCTGTGGAACCCCGCTTGTCACAGGCACCCACTCTGACACCTCGTCACGTACCATGACTCGTTGTTGCCTCCCTGTCAGGTATTCTCTGATCCATTGCAGTGCATTTCCTGTTATGTGTGCCTGATCCTCTAGCTTTTGCAGTAACCTCTTGTGAGGAACTGTGTCGAAGGCCTTCTTGCAGTCCAAAAAAATGCAGTCGATCCACCCCTCTCTCTCGTCTTACTTCTGTCACCTTGTCATAAAACTCTAGTAGGTTTGTGACACAGGATTTTCCCTCCCTGAAACCATGCTGGTTGTCAATTATACACTTGTTTCTTTCCAGGTGCTCCACCACTCTCCTCCTGATGATGATCTCCATGACCTTGCATACTATACACATTAGTGATACAGGTCTGTAGTTTAGTGCCTCATGTCTGTCTCCCTTTTTAAAAATTGGGACTACATTTGCCATCTTCCATACCTCGGGGAGTTGCCCAGTTTCAAATGATGTGTTGAAGATCTTTGTTAATGGTACACACAATATCTCTGCTCCCTCTTTTAGGACCCACGGAGAGATGTTGTCTGGTCCCACCGCCTTTGAGGTGTCAAGTTCGCATAGCAGCTTCTTCACCTCCTCCTTGGTTATATGTACCTCATCCAGCACTTGCTGGTGCACCCCCCTGCTCTGATTTCCTGGAGTCCTACTGGTTTCCACTGTAAATACTTCTTTTAATCTCGTGTTGAGCTCCTGACATACCTCTCGGTCGTTTCTTGTGAATTCCCCATCACCCTTCCTCAGTCTGATTACCTGGTCCTTGACTGTTGTTTTCTTCCTGATGTGGCTGTACAACAGCTTCGGGTCAGTCTTGACTTTCGATGCTATGTCATTTTCGTATTGCTGCTGAGCCTCCCTTCTTATCTGTGCATATTCGTTTCTGGCTCTTCGGCTAATCTCTATATTTTCCTGAGTTCTCTGTCTTCTGTACCTTTTCCATTCTCTAGTACACCTAGTTTTTGCCTCCCTACACCTTTGGGTGAACCAAGGACTCTTTCTGTTCTTCCCATTATTTCTGTTTCCCTTGGGAACAAACCTCTGCCTCCTTGCATTTTGTTGCGACATAGTCCATCATTTCTTGTACTGGTTTTCCTGTCAGTTCTCTCTCCCACTGAATGTCTTGAAAGAAGTTCCTCAAGCTTGAGTAGTTCCCCCTTTTGTAGTTTTGTTTTTCCCACCCTATTCCTGCTGCTCTCTCCACTTGGAGCTCAACTATGTAGTTGAAGCACAGAACCACATGATCACTAGCTCCCAGGGGCCTTTCATACATGATATCCTCGATGTCAGAACTACTCAAGGTGAATACAAGGTCCAGTCTTGCTGGTTCATCCTCTCCTCTCTCTCTGGTAGTGTCTCTAACATGTTGATGCATGAGGTTTTCCAGTACCACATCCATCATCTTGGCTCTCCATGTTTCGGGACCCCCATGGGGCTCCAAGTTTTCCTAGTCAATCTCCTTGTGATTGAAATCACCCATAACTAGTAACTTTGCTCCCCCCATGTGTGCTCTCCTGGCCACCTCGGCTAGTGTGTCGACCATTGCTCTGTTGCTCTCATCGTATTCTTCTCTTGGCCTCCTGCAGTTCTGTGGTGGGTTGTACTTTACTGCAATTATCACCTTATGTCCCTCAGACTGGATTGTTCCTACTAAGTAGTCCCTTTCTCCTGTGCCGTCCATTCCTTCCATTTTCTCAAACCCCCACTGGTTTTTAATGAGCAGTGCAACTCCTCCTCCCCCTCTCCTCCCTCTGTCTTTCCTGAGGATTTGATATCCGGATGGAAAGATTGAATCTGTTATTATTCTGGTTAGTTTTGTTTCTGTGAGTGCTATTATGTCTGGGGATGTCTCCTTGATTCTTTCGTGCCACTCCTCATACTTATTTGTTATTCCATCTGCATTTGTATACCACACCAACTTCTTTTCTAAGATTGTGGTCTGGGAGGTGTGTTGGGGTTGGGGAAGTGGGGGACCTGATAAGGAACTATGGGTGGTTGTTGTGGGGGTGGAGTTTGTAATGCAGCGGGTGGGGGCATTGGATGTGGCATGGGTGTTTTGGTTTAGAGTGTTTGGTTGCACTGGGGTTGACCTGGTTGGGAGGCTTCTATAGGAAGTTGTGAGGGAGGCTGTATTTGATCTTCCTGTGTCTGGGATCTCCTGTCTGTCTTCTCCATCCCCTCTCTTTCCTCCTTTCGCCTTTGTACCATCTCTCTCAGTTTCTGCCTTTCTGCTTGTGTTCTGTCGCGGTCGAGATACACCTTCCTGTATGCCGGCATGTCCCTTAAACGTGCTTTCTCCTGCAGGATCCTGTTCCGAGTCGATTCTGCCTTGAAGGTCACTTTCACTGGCCGGGTTTCTTTTTTTTACAAACCCCCCTATTCTCCGAAAATTTTCCAGCTGGGTCATGTCGTCTTCTCCTATTGCTTTCATGATGCTTTCAATTGCTTTTTTTCCCCTTGTTTTCTTGCTTCATATGTTTCCCCGAGTGTGTGTGTGTGTGTACTCACCTAGTTGTACTCACCTAGTTGAGGTTGCGGGGGTCGAGTCCGAGCTCCTGGCCCCGCCTCTTCACTGATCGCTACTAGGTCACTCTCCCTGAGCCGTGAGCTTTATCGTACCTCTGCTTAAAGCTATGTATGGATCCTGCCTCCACTACATCGCTTCCCAAACTATTCCACTTACTGACTACTCTGTGGCTGAAGAAATACTTCCTAACATCCCTGTGATTCATCTGTGTCTTTAGCTTCCAACTGTGTCCCCTTGTTACTGTGTCCAATCTCTGGAACATCCTGTTTTTGTCCACCTTGTCAATTCCTCTCAGTATTTTGTATGTCGTTATCATGTCCCCCCTATCTCTCCTGTCCTCCAGTGTCGTCAGGTTGATTTCCCTTAACCTCTCCTCGTAGGACATACCTCTTAGCTCTGGGACTAGTCTTGTTGCAAACCTTTGCACTTTCTCTAGTTTCTTTACGTGCTTGGCTAGGTGTGGGTTCCAAACTGGTGCCGCATACTCCAATATGGGCCTAACGTATACGGTGTACAGGGTCCTGAACGATTCCTTATTAAGATGTCGGAATGCTGTTCTGAGGTTTGCTAGGCGCCCATATGCTGCAGCAGTTATTTGGTTGATGTGCGCTTCAGGAGATGTGCCTGGTGTTATACTCACCCCAAGATCTTTTTCCTTGAGTGAGGTTTGTAGTCTCTGACCCCCTAGACTGTACTCCGTCTGCGGCCTTCTTTGCCCTTCCCCAATCTTCATGACTTTGCACTTGGTGGGATTGAACTCCAGGAGCCAATTGCTGGACCAGTTCTGCAGCCTGTCCAGATCCCTTTGTAGTTCTGCCTGGTCTTCGATCGAGTGTATTCTTCTCATCAACTTCACGTCATCTGCAAACAGGGACACCTCAGAGTCTATTCCTTCCGTCATGTCGTTCACAAATACCAGAAACAGCACTGGTCCTAGGACTGACCCCTGCGGGACCCCGCTGGTCACAGGTGCCCACTCTGACACCTCGCCACGTACCATGACTCGCTGCTGTCTTCCTGACAAGTATTCCCTGATCCATTGTAGTGCCTTCCCTGTTATCCCTGCTTGGTCCTCCAGTTTTTGCACCAATCTCTTGTGTGGAACTGTGTCAGACGCCTTCTTGCAGTCCAAGAAAATGCAATCCACCCACCCCTCTCTCTCTTGTCTTACTGCTGTCACCATGTCATAGAACTCCAGTAGGTTTGTGACACAGGATTTCCCGTCCCTGAAACCATGCTGGCTGCTGTTGATGAGATCATTCCTTTCTAGGTGTTCCACCACTCTTCTCCTGATAATCTTCTCCATGATTTTGCATACTATACATGTCAGTGACACTGGTCTGTAGTTTAATGCTTCATGTCTGTCTCCTTTTTTAAAGATTGGGACTACATTTGCTGTCTTCCATGCCTCAGGCAATCTCCCTGTTTCGATAGATGTATTGAATATTGTTGTTAGGGGTACACATAGCGCCTCTGCTCCCTCTCTCAATACCCATGGGGAGATGTTATCTGGCCCCATTGCCTTTGAGGTATCTAGCTCACTCAGAAGCCTCTTCACTTCTTCCTCGGTTGTGTGCACTGTGTCCAGCACTTGGTGGTGTGCCCCACCTCTCCGTCTTTCTGGAGTCCCTTCTGTCTCCTCTGTGAACACTTCTTTGAATCTCTTGTTGAGTTCTTCACATACTTCCCGGTCATTTCCTGTTGTCTCTCCTCCTTCCTTCCTTAGCCTGATTACCTGGTCCTTGACTGTTGTTTTCCTCCTGATGTGGCTGTACAACAGTTTCGGGTCAGATTTGGCTTTCGCTGCTATGTCATTTTCATATTGTCTTTGGGCCTCCCTTCTTATCTGTGCATATTCATTTCTGGCTCTACGACTGTTCTCCTTATTCTCCTGGGTCCTTTGCCTTCTATATTTCTTCCATTCCCTAGCACACTTGGTTTTTGCCTCCCTGCACCTTTGGGTAAACCATGGGCTCATCCTGGCTTTTTCATTACTCCTGTTACCCTTGGGTACAAACCTCTCCTCAGCCTCCTTGCATTTTATTGCTACATATTCCATCATCTCATTAACTGGTTTCCCTGCCAGTTCTCTGTCCCACTGAACCCCGTTCAGGTAGTTCCTCATTCCTGTGTAGTCCCCTTTCTTGTAGTTTGGCTTCATTCGTCCTGGCCTTCCTGCTTCTCCCTCCACTTGTAGCTCTACTGTGTATTCGAAGCTTACAACCACATGGTCACTGGCCCCAAGGGGTCTTTCATATGTGATGTCCTCGATATCTGCACTACTGAAGGTGAATACTAAGTCCAGCCTTGCTGGTTCATCCTCTCCTCTCTCTCTTGTAGTGTCCCTTACGTGTTGGTACATGAAGTTCTCCAGTACCACCTCCATCATCTTAGCCCTCCAAGTATCTTGGCCCCCATGTGGGTCCAAGTTCTCCCAATCTATCTCCTTGTGGTTAAAGTCACCCATGATCAGGAGCTTTGCCCTGCATGCATGAGCTCTTCTGGCCACTCTAGCCAGTGTGTCAACCATCGCTCTATTGCTCTCGTCGTACTCTTGCCTTGGCCTCCTGCTGTTCTGTGGTGGGTTATACATCACTGCTATTACCACCTTGGGACCTCCAGAGTGAAGTGTTCCCACTATGTAATCACTTTCTTCTCCGCTATCTTCTCTCTCCAGCTCATCAAAATTCCAGCGATTTTTGATCAGCAACGCCACTCCTCCACCCCCCCTGTTCCCTCTGTCTTTCCTCAGGATTTGGTATCCCGTTGGAAAGATGGCATCTGTTATCATACCTGTAAGCTTGGTTTCTGTGAGAGCTATGATGTCCGGTGATGCTTCTTTGACTCTTTCTTGCCACTCCTCCCACTTATTTGTTATTCCATCAGCGTTTGTGTACCATACCTTCAGTTTCCTTTCCAACACTGTGGTTTGGGGGGCCTGTGAGGGTGGGAGACCTGGTGGCATACTGTGTGTGTGTGTGTGTGTGTGTGTGTGTGTGTGTGTGTGTGTGTGTGTGTGTGTGTGTGTGTGTGTGTGTGTGTGTGTGTGTGTGTGTGTGTGTGTACGTACGTACTCAGCTATTTGTACTCACCTGTTTGTGGTTGCAGGGGTCGAGTCATAGGTCCTGGCCCCGCCTCTTCACAGATTACTACTAGGTCCTCTCTCTGCTCCATGTGCTTTATAAAACCTCATCTTAAAACTGTGCACGGTTCCCGCCTCCACTTCGTCACTTTCTAGGCTACTCCACTACTGACAACTCTGTGACTGAAGAAATTCTTCCTAACATCCCTTTAACTCATCTGAGTCTTCAGTTTCCAATTGTGACCCCTTGTTTCTGTGTGTCATATCTGGAACATCCTATCTTTGTCCACCTTGTCTATTCTGCGCAGTATTTTGTATGTCGTTATCATGTCTCCCCTGACCCTCCTGTCCTCCAGTGTCGTCAGGCCAATTTCCCTTAACCTTTTTTCGTAGGACAATCCCCTGAGCTCTGGGATTAGTCTTGTTGCAAACCTTTGCACTTTCTCTAATTTCTTGACGTGCTTGACCAGGTGTGGATTCCAATCTGGTGCTGCATACTCCAGTATGGGCCTGATGGATATGATGTACAGAGTCTTGAACAATTCCTTACTCAGGTATTGGATCGCTATCCGTAGGTTTGCAAGACGCCCGTATGCTGAAACAGTTATCTTATTGATGTGCACCTCAGGAGATGTGCTCGGTATTATACTCACCCCAAGATCTTTTTCCTTGAGTGAGGTTTGCAGTCTTTGGCCACCTAGACTATACTCTGTCTGCTGTCTTCTTTGCTCTTCCCCGATCTTCATGACTTTGAATTTAGCAGGGTTAAATTCCAGGAGCCAGTTGCTGGACCAGGCTTGTAGCCTGCCCAGGTCTCTTTGTAGTCCTGCTTGATCCTCGACTGATTTCATTCTCATTAACTTCACATCATCTGCAAACAAGGACACTTCTGAGTCTATCCCTTCTGTTATGTCATTCACATATACCAAAAACAGCACAGGTCCTAGGACTGACCCCTGTGGAACCTTGCTTGTCACAGGCGCCCACTCTGACACCTCGTCATGTACTATGACTCGTTGTTGCCTCTCTGTCAGATATTCTCTGATCCATTGCAGTGCCTTTCCTGTTATGTGTGCCTGATCTTCTAGCTTTTGCATTAACCTCTTGTGAGGAACTTTGTTAAAGGTCTTCTTGCAGTCCAAGAAAATGCAGTCTATCCACCCCTCTCTCTCTTGCCTTCCTTCTGTCACCTTGTCATAGAACTCCAGTAGGTTTGTGACACAGGATTTTCCTTCCCTGAAACTGTGCTGGTTGTCGATTATACGCTTGTTTCTTGCCAGGTGCTCCACCACTCTCCTCCTGATGGTGTGTGTGTGTGTGTGTGGGGGGGGGGTGGGTGGGTGGGTGAGTCATTGGGCACGTATGTGCGTGCATGCATGTGCTCAAGAAGTTGTGCTTGCAGAGCTCAGTTCATAGCTCCTTGTCCTGCCCCTTAAATACACTAGCATAGCTACTTTTGAAACCAAGTTTTGTTTTGCCTGCATTAACTTTTCACCTAACAAGTTGATACCACTTACCCTGTGACTGATAAAAAAGCATTTCCTTGCCTCCTGTGGCTCATCTGCATCTTTAGCTGCCATCATTGTACCTTGGCTTCCTCTCCTTGCATCTCAAATAGCTTATCTTTTCTGTCTGGATAGTCTTTAGAGTATTCTGTGCTCCATGATGGTATTCACTTTGATTCCCTGGGAGTTGTTAGTTTGAATTCTTAAGGCTCCTCTTGTAGTCAAGCTCTCTGTTCTGCTGCCAGAATCATTACTGGCTTTTATATGTCTGCTGGATCCTGTACTGGCTCCACACTGGTACACTCACTCCAAGATGGACCTGACCTATTACTTGTATAAAGCCTTACAGGATTCCATGTTAAGGTTCTTGAATGTAGTTCTTAGATCATTAGTTTTGCATGTGTCATTTGGTGGGTGCATCTGACCAGTATTTTATCAGCAGTATTTTATGTATTCGACATAAACTGTCTCATTTCAGTGAATACTTTTTTTTTTTTCTAGCCATTTTGGTGTTAATGGCAGCCAACTTGTAGACTCCTTCTCATTTTGTAGTTAAAAACCTTTTATTGTTACCCTAGACACTAGTTGACCTGCAGTCGAGGACATTACTGTATATAAGCATTGACACAATTTATAAGATGCTCTTTATGAGCCATTGAGCAGGTCATGTGATGAAGACCCACATCACATGATTTTTCCCCCTAACAGTTAAGATAATACCAATCTTTCAATGTCTTGTGAGCAGCTGCCCTTTTCTGATGATGATCCTGTACTAGGTAAGCACTTGTGAGATCAGTGACCAAATTATAGCTGTTTTTAAGACATCCCATTCCAACACTGGGTTTCCCAAATGTAATGATGGGTTTGAGTGGTTTGTGCCTAGGGGTTGTGCCTCTTCTCTAGGAGGGTGCCACTATCCCTACTAGGAGCTTGCCTAAGAACCCAGTATCTTCTGCAACATAAATGGTGGGAATATTTCTCCTTTTGTATAAATTTGCTGACACGGTTGATGACAAAGAGCCAATTATGGATATGGATTGTGGACTGTGAAAAATAGACTTTGAATAGTATTCCTTGCTTTGTGATTATGATTTATATAATTGAGGGAATTGGTCATGACAGTAGCAAACAGATAATGGTAATGAACATTTTTCTCTTGGTAGAATATGTTTAAAGTGCTAAAAAGTGAAACATTTCTAGGGCTTTGCAGATAAAATAGAACAACAAAACTAGAGTAGGGCTTCTGGCAATGTTTCTTTCATCATTGTCAGTTGTGGTTAAGAGGACTCCTGGGACAGTAACTGGATAATATATTAATGATATGACTAATTGATTGTTATATTTTAATTCTTATATGGGCCACTGTAATTGTGGTAGGAAATTCTGGCAATTGGAGATAGGGCAGAACTGATTGATAGTAATAAAAACTGAGTGAATAATTATTAATTTAGATAGTATTCAGTAATTTCAGCTGTTAAAAACAATAAAGCATTCAAGGAGGAATTGTGGTGCTTAGAGTCTTGGATGAAGGTAGGACACTAAGAGCAAAGCCCAATGGAAATAAGTCACTTTGACATTTTTTTGGGTTATCCTAGGTAATTTACACTATGATAATTGTACTTGTGTGTACTTGTACCTAAATGAACTTACCAACTGGAAATAAATAATAACTGTTTTCTCAATAAAACTGTTCTCCCCTCTGTTCTGCTCTTTCTTTAATCTTCTGCTGTCCTCACTTCCAGTTGACCCCTCTCATCTCTGCTGACAGTTGAGCAGAATTAGGTTGAAAGTTGGCTGTGTGTTCAATTCAATTCAGTTCAATTAAAAGTTTATTCTCTATAAAGATTACAATGTTGAATTTACAGAATTTGGTTGTTGTGTGGTTTACATGTAGTTAAATAATGATTACAGAGTGTACCACTAGAACGCCTAGCATGGCTAGGCATTTCGGGCAGACTTAGTTTAATTCTTTATTTTAAAATATTACAAATTATGAGGTAAGTTGGTATTATGGCTAAGTGACTAAATACTAGTTTGTGAGTTTAGCAATGTGAATGCTTTTGTTTGGGATGTTCCACAGGGACTAAGCTTCCTGCACAGTCCCAAGTTTTGACCTCCCAGGAATAATCTTGACCTGGTGTAGGGACGTTGCCAGGCTGCAGGAATTGACACTCTAGATAATCTACTTAATTTATAAATTATGTTTGTTACATAGAGTTGATATTAGGATATTGTTTTGTCCATGCGTTTAAATGCAAGTTATATTTGAAATACGTAATGATTGGGAGTTGTCTTAATTGTGTACCGTTTGTCAATAATATTAACCAAAAGAAATAAGGAAAGTGGTTAACTTGCACAATAGAAACTTAACTTAGAAGACATATTAAGTAGTGGAATGGATTGGCAAAAGTACTGTACTTTAGTGTAGCATGTAAATGCTGCAGCATTTGGAAATTAAAAGAACTCTATATTGTAATACAGTAATAAATTATTTATTAAAAACAGGATTCTGTGGGCCTAGCTCTGCTTGTGTAGTTATAAATATGCACAGTAATTACTGTAATGTCTTGCATCATCCATTCCAAGGCAAAACTCATGTTTCAGAGAGCAGCCTCCCTGCAGCCCTCATTAGCCTCCACACATGGGCCTTGACTGAGCCGCTGGGCTGTGTCTTGCCACTCCCCATCAACCCCATACTGCCAGGTTGCACAAGCTTAACTCACATAAACCAGAGTGTTGTTTGGGGGTGTGCAGGGTTACATACACCTCAGTCATTAGAGTGTTAGGTTAGTTTGCTTTCTTAGCATTCAGATCCTGCAGGTGCTTGATGCTTATGTTTACCAGCTATGATAATTTTGGGAGGTTTAGTTCTGTATTTCTTCATTTGAAGCTGAAGGATGCATTCTTATATGCAGTGAACCTTGGTATGCGACCCTAATTCATTCCAGAAGGCTGTTCGAGTGCTGCTCCGTTTGAGTATCAAACAGGTTCTTCCCAACCAATTTTGTGTTTGGTTGGCTGTTATCACTATTCATCGTAGGCCCCATGGTGACTTATTTATACAAAAAATACAAAAAAACACCAAAAAATGCAAAGAAACATGAAATAGTTTAACAGCGAAGTTCTGGCAGGTTGTATTTGTTGAGTGCAGAGTTTTGTTCAAGTAGGGAGCTGGTCGTATACCAAGGTTCCACTGTGTTGGGGTTGTGTGATAATTGAGATGTGTTTACCTGGAGAAGGTGGTGGTAATTGCATTACTTTGTGTGTGTTGAGAAGAGTGGTGGTGTTCATTGTATTATTTTGTGTTTCATTCTGGTGATGGTAATTTATTTATTTTGCACTTTTTAACTTCAGAATGTTTCTTGGCTTCTTTATAGAAAAAAAAATCTTGTGAAAGTTGCATATTAATTACAATAATTTGATTTAATTTGAATTAATTTCTGTAATATTTATTGAGAGTTAAGATTGCTCTTAATTAAAATTAATGCCTGGTTTAATTTTGGCTAATCCACAGCAATAAATAAATGTCTTTTTTAAGTTCAGTATACAATAATTATTTTATTATGCAAATAACAAGAAAAGATTAAGTACACATATCTTATACAAAGTACTTCCACAAATTACTGTACTTATCCATAAAATATGCTTTATTTTAATGCTACTGATATATCAGAATATTTGATAAAAGAAATACTATACGTATTTTAAAAAAAATCTGGTATGTACATCACTCCAGAGATCCACATACTGTACGAGGCTTCTGGTGAAGGATTAATTCATAATAATTGTGTAACACTACAAAGTAACCTTTGTTGATTATGTATTATTATTATAATCTTGGAGAGGTGTTAAACCCATTGGGATGTTGCAGCATATAGGAAATGGGGTGGTAATCAGGTTTGATCCAAGGAAGGGTAGGATAACTCCAATTTATCAGATGAAGGACCCTTCAGCACTGAGGCATACCCTCTTAAAGGGTCATTTCTGTGGTGACTAACAGAGTGACCCACTTACAAAGTCACTAGTGTAAATGAATGGTTCAAAGAACCGATACGTTGATAAATTAGATACATGTGCAACTCCTGGATTTCTTTATTGAGGAAACGTTTTGCCACACAGTGGCTTCATCAGTCCATACAAAGGAGAATCGTGAAGAACAGGAGGAGTTTCAGGTAATCAGTTCCTCAGCCTTGAGTCGATGTAATCAGTCCATCCATATGCTGTATTCTTTTCAAGATTGATGGACTGATTACATCGACTCAAGGCTGAGGGACTGATTACCTCAAACTACTCCTGTTCTTCACGATTCTCCTTTGTATGGACTGATGAAGCCACTGTGTGGCAAAACATTTTGTCAATAAAGATACCCAAGAGTTGCACATGTGTCTAATTTATCAAAGTCACTAGTGTTCTGATATGCCTCTAAGTTAGGTTAGGTAGGTGGGTTTCTCAGGAAACAGGACAAGTGTTTCCTGAGGTGACTCTTAGTCGTGTGATGACCCGCTTCTGGAGCTTTTGATCATCTGACTGCTTACTGGTCCACTCCCTTAAAAATTATAGTTATAATTATAACCATTAGATAGTAGATGTGATTGCCTCTCTCAAACCATAAACTTTTATCCTGTTTCCTACCAATACAGTGGACCCCCGGTTAACGATTTTAATCCGTGCAAGAGGGGTAATTGTTATGCGAAATAATCGTTATGTGAATGAATTTTCCCCATAAGAAATAATGGAAATAAAATTAATCCGTGCAAGACACCCAAAAGTATGAAAAAAAATTTTTTTTACCACATGAAATATTAATTTTAATACACACAAACTGAAAAAGGCATGCACACTTACATGACACTTACTTTTATTGAAGATCTGGTGATGATTGATGGGATGGGAGGAGGGGAGAGCATTATCTTCTTACTGTTTAGAAGGGGAATCCCCTTCCATTAGGACTTGAGGTAGCAAGTCCTTTTCTGGGGTTACTTCCCTTCTTCTTTTAATGCCACTAGGGCCAGCTTCAGAGTCACTGGACTTCTTTCGCACAAGATATCTGTCCATAGTGGCCTGTACCTCTCGTTCCTTTATCACTTCCCTAAAGTGTTTCACAACATTGTCAGTGTACAGGTTGCCAACACGGCTTGCAATAGCTGTGTGAGGGTGATTTTCATCCATGAAGGTTTGCACTTCAAGCCACTTTGCACAGATTTCCTTTATCTTTGTAGTAGGCAACTTCTTCAATTTCTCTCTCCCCTCCTCTGAACCAGTTTCCCCAGGTCTGGCCTCTTGCTCTTGAAGTTGATCTATCAGCTCATCAGTGGTTAGTTCTTCATTGTCCTCCTCCACCAACTCTTCCACATCCTCCCCACTAACCTCCAACCCCATGCCACAATGGATTCCTCAACTGGCATAATCCTCTCAGGGTTAGCCTCAAACCCTTCAAAATCCCTTTTGTCTACACATTCTGGCCACAGTTTCTTCCAAGCAGAGTTCAAGGTCCTCTTAGTCACTTCCTCCCAAGCCTTACCTATAACGTTTACACAATTGAGGATATTAAAGTGATCTCTCCAAAACTCTCTTAGAGTCAGTTGAGTTTCTGAGGTCATTACAAAGCACCTTTCAAACAGAGCTTTTGTGTACAGTTTCTTGAAGTTGGAAATAACCTGCTGGTCCATGGGCTGCAGGAGAGGAGTGGTATTAGGAGGCAAAAACTTCACCTTAATGAAGCTCATGTCCCCATAAAGTCGCTCTGCCACGTCTGTAGGATGACCAGGGGCATTGTCTAACACCAGGAGGCACTTAAGTTCTAATTTCTTTTCAGTTAGGTAATCTTTCACATTGGGGGCAAATGCATGGTGTAACCAGTTATAGAAAAATTCCCTAGTGACCCATGCCTTACTGTTTGCCCTCCACAGCACACACAAATTATCCTTGAGGACATTCTTTTGCCTGAACGCTCTGGGAGTTTCAGAGTGATACACTAATAAAGGCTTCACTTTGCAATCACCAGTAGCATTGGCACACATGAGAAGAGTAAGCCTGTCTTTCATAGGCTTATGTCCTGGGAGTGCCTTTTCCTCCTGAGTAATGTAGGTCCTGCTTGGCATTTTCTTCCAGAACAGGCCTGTTTCATCACAATTAAACACTTGTTCAGGTTTCAGTCCTTCAGTTTCTATGTACTCCTTGAATTCCTGCACATATTTTTCAGCCGCTTTGTGGTCCGAACTGGCAGCCTCACCATGCCTTATCACACTATGGATGCCACTACGCTTCTTAAATCTCTCAAACCAACCTTTGCTGGCCTTAAATTCACTCACATCATCACTAGTTGCAGGCATTTTTTTAATTAAATCGTCATGCAACTTCCTAGCCTTTTCACATATGATCGCTTGAGAGACGCTATCTCCTGCTAGCTGTTTTTCATTTATCCACACCAATAAGAGTCTCTCAACATCTTCCATCACTTGCGATCTTTGTTTCGAAAACACAGTTAAACCTTTGGCAAGAACAGCTTCCTTGATTGTCTTTTTGGTGCCCACAATAGTAGCGATGGTTGATTGGGGTTTCTTGTACAACTTGACTAGGTCGGCGATACGCACTCCACTTTCATACTTATCAATGATCTCTTTCTTCATTTCAATTGGAATTCTTACCCTTATTGGTGTACGGTTGGCACTAGAAGCTTTCTTGGGGCCCATGGTCATTTATTTTCCAGAAACAGCACCGAAAACACTGTAATAATACGAAATATTCCGAGTGTATGCTTGGATGTTAGCGCGGAGGCTGGCTGGTAAACAATGGCACGGGCGGCACATGTGAGGCTGGCTGAGGGCGCACATTGGACGCGTCTCGGACGAAAATCGGTGAGCGGGTTTTTAATCGGTATGCGCGGCAAAAATTTTGCGATTAAAGTAAGCGGTATGCGAAATAATCGCTATGTGATGCCATCGTTATGCGGGGGTCCACTGTACTTTGCACTCATAATGGACCTACAAAATAAAGTTACTTTGCATAAAAAAAAACATTGTGCTCTTTATACGTATATAATAAGCTCTCTTATAAAATGCCTATATTTATGAAAAAGTGCATAAAAAATTTAATAGCATGCTCTATGAATGACTTGTCAAATTCAAATTTAAATAAAATTAAAATTATTTATTTTTATGTTGTACAGGGATAATGTAGTTTACATGTAATAAGACATTGTTAGGCAATGTTTGCAAATGCATGCATTGGTCAATGCAAATGCACTTGACAAATTTTGATGTGCTTTTTCAGTCACCTTTATAAAGAAATTGCACTATATAGAGGAGGTTTATAAGAGAGCTGATGTAGACAGGTTTTTCATTTAATGGATTATATTTAGTAAGTGAGGGGCTTGGTCTTCCAGCAAGCATACATCAGCATGTTTGATAGAAGTGAATGGAGACAGGTGAGTTTTAATATGTGATGTGCTGTTAGAGTGCGAGGAAAGTATCATTTATGAAGGGATTCAGGGAAACCGGCAGGCCGGACTTGAGTCCTGGAGATGGGAAGTACAGTACAGTGTCTTCACTCTGAAGGAGGGGTGTTACTGTTGCAGTTTTATAACTGTAGTGTAAAGCACCCCTCTGGGAAGACTGATGGAGTGAATGATGAAAGTTTTTCTTTTTCGGGCCACCCTGCTGTGGTGGGAATCAGCTGATATATTAATAAAAAATAAATTTAGTAAGGTAAGATGGGCTAGGCTTAATAGGATGTAGTTGCAATGAGTAGTCCAAGGAATAGGACTTTACCTCCTGTTTCTTGGATTAGACCTTATTGCTTTCTATTCCCTCCAGGCACTTTATGACCCTTATAGGTTTTGCTCACCCCCATGAATATAATACAGTGGTACCCCAAGTTACGAACTTAATTTGTTCCAGAAGGCTCTTTGAGTGCTGTTACTGAATGAATTTGTCCCCATAAGGGAGCTGTTCGAAACTCGAGGTACCACTGTAATGTAATCAGATCAAACCTGATTACTACTGCACCCATTCCATTTCCCAGTCCCTAGACTTAGGGAGTTTATCACTTTCTTGTGTATTTGTCGCTAAGCAGGGAGCTGTACTATAATGGTAGTGAGTTTGTGTCCACCATCTTTGATATTGTTTTAATGTCATTTTTGCACTATTTATAACATATTTAGTATATTTTTAAATGTTTATACAGTAGTGTACTGTAGTATATTGTAATAAACAGAATAGAGGAAATCAGCTCTAATATTCATTATCTAGGTATGCATACCGGTCAGAGAGCCTGGCGTAAGTCCGAGTTCTCGGTAAACAAGTGTGTCACTAAGTTAGGAGCAGTTGTATACAGATAGTAGTAGTAGTAATATTAATAACAATACCTGAGCATGTTAGATAGGTGTGAGTGGAGGCAAGTGGTTTTCAGAAATTGACATGCTCTTGGAGCGTGAGCAAAGTAACATTTATGAAGGGATTCAGGGAAACTGGTTAGCCAGATTTGAGTCCTGGAAGTGGGAAGTACGATGCCTGCACTCTGAAGGTAGGGTGGGAATAATTGCAGTCTTGAACTGTAGTATCATATCCCTCTGGCAAGATAGGGATGGAGTGAGTGATGGTAAAAGTGTTTCTTCTTTTTTTAGGTCACTCTACCTCAGTGGGAGATGGCTGGTGCATTTAAAAGAATTGTAATAATTATAATAATAATAATAATAATAATAATAATAATAATAATAGAGGTCAGTAGAGCATGGAATGAGATGAGTGAAGCTGTTGCAGGGGGAATAATTCAATAATTTTTTTATTACAGTTTTATCATAGCATAGCAGAGATTTATTGCTCATAGCACATACCCAATGGTACTTTACCAAACCAAAATTACAGTGGACCCCCGCTTAACGATCACCTCCCAATGCAACCAATTATGTAAGTGTATTTATGTAAGTGCGTTTGTACGTGTATGTTTGGGGGTCTGAAATGGACTAATCTACTTCACAATATTCCTTATGGGAACAAATTCGGTCAGTACTGGCACCTGAACATACTTCTGGAATGAAAAAATATCGTTAACCGGGGGTCCACTGTAATTTAAATATTAAAGCTAATCAACTTACATGATGCTGAAGTAAGTTTTCTGTAAAAACTTTTAACAAACTCTGTTGTTATCCCATGAACTGTTATTTTTATTTAATAATAATGATAGAATTGGCTACTTTTATTTACATCATAGATGAATGAATCACTTTTATAATTATTACAATATCAAATAAATTACAATATAAAAAATACAGAACAGGAGAGCCCTACTTATACAACAGGTTAGGTTCTGGGCTACCACTGTAAAGTGAGACGTAGCCTTTTTTTACTTTCAAATGCATATAAAAGTCTAATAAAATGTTGACACTAACTTATACGTATTAAGTGAGCAGTAGAGTAAGACATTAAAATTGCATATACAGTATGCATATACAGTACACACATTACTCCTTAGCATATAGTGAGTGGTGAATATATTTATTGTAGAAAGGCTGAATAAATGAAGAATGGATATAATTGAAAAACCACTGCATTACTGAAACACTGGAAAACAAAGCGCTGCAAAGCAAAGCAGTGTAAAGTGGGGTCGTCGTATATTGCAGTGATAACTTAATGTAACATTTACTTGAAGTTAGTTAACCCTTTGACTGTCGCGGCCGTATATATACGTCTTACGAGGTACCGTGTTTGACGTATATATACTCATAAATTCTAGTGGCTTCAGATCAAGCAGGAGAAAGCTGGTAGGCCAACATGTGAGAGAATGGGTAGGTGTGGTCAGTGTGCACCATATAAAAAAAATCCTGGAGCACGCAGTGCATAATGAGAAAAAAAAAATTCCGACCGTTTTTTTTAATTAAAATGCCGACTTTGTGGTCTATTTTCGTATAGTATTTATGGTTGTATTCTCTTTTTCTTGGTCTCATTTGATAGAATGGAAAACATAATATAGAAATGAGGTGATTTTGATTGATTTTACTATAAAAAGAACCTGGAAATGGAGCTCAAAGTAGGGGAAATGTTTGATTTTTGCCAATGTTCAAAAGTAAACAAATGATGTCATTGTCCAATAAATGTCCAACTAGCCAATCTAATATGCAGTCATGAATGGGTTGATGTTATTTATACAATTATTACAGTATTGCAGTAGTCTGCATAATAGTAAGTCTTCTATTTTTTGTTTGAATAAAAATTCAAAATAGAAAGCAAGAGTAATATCAGAGGGGCCTGGAGACATGACTGATGAACAAAGAAAATGTTATTTTAGAGCCAGGAATGTCTGCATTGTTCATTCTGGACCTTATTTTGAAATTGTCATATTTTTTAATTTTTGTGAAATTGGCCAAATTTCAAATTTCTGACCACATTATTGGGTAGCTGAAATCAGTACATGGGCAGTTTCTTGTACTCAATCGATAGAAAAAATGGAGTTCTGAAGAAATAGCTATGAGTTTGGTCGACTGGACAAACAGAATTAGCCGAAAATAGCGCTCAAAGTAGGCAAAATCGCCGATTTGTAAATATCACGGAGGTCGCTAAATTCGTGAGAGCATAATTCCGTCAGTTTTCCATCAAATTTCGTTTTTTTGGTGTCATTACAATCGGGAAAAGATTCTCTATCATTTCCTAAGAAAAAATAATTTTTTTTTTTTTGAAATTTTGCAACACCAGGAGACACCTCAGGATTGGGGGTTGCGACAGTCAAAGGGTTAAGCTTTAATTGAAGTGTATACTGAAAATTTGTAATAAGTGAATGTAATGGTTCAGTGGTGTGATCAGGATCAAACTGGAGTCTTGTAACACCAGGCCATTGCCTTAGCCCACTGTGTTGCAGAGGTTGCAGTGAACTGAGATGCAAGGCTGGCATTCCCAGGCCACATTTTCAGTTCCTTATCACTTAATGGGATATGAAGTGTTTGGAAGAATTGAGACATTGATCCTTAAGTTTCTAAAGATTTAAATAAAACTTTCATAAAGCAATTAGATTAACTTCAGTAGTTCTTGAGGTATATATTGCTAATAAGGCTGTTTTTTTGCTGTTGCTGGTGTCAACAGCAGCTGACAGTATATCTTATAGATGATTTGTATGTGTTGTTTCCATGAGTGTTGAAACTAAAGGGAGCAGTTGGAAGCTCCTTGCAATTGCATTAAGTTTTCAGTTTTATAATGATATTTTGGATTGTTCTCCCATATTCTAGCATCAAACCTAACTGCCTCCAATTCCCCAGGGGTTGTATGACCCCTGTGTCTTAGTGCTTCCTTGTGGATTGATGCAATTCACAGAATGATATTGTTCTTGCCTTTTCTATTTACGGTATTTGCATGTCCTATACAGCTTTAGTGCTTGTTTTTTAATCTAATAATGGTGATCTATATATGGTGGGTATGTAAACTGTAATTTTTTTCTTAATCTGTGATATATTAATTCACCATTATGCATGTTTATATTCACAAGACCATTATTTCACAGGTTTTTTTTTATTTTCCCATTGAGTTTCTGAATAAGAATAGTATATGAATCTATCACAGCATTTTGAGAATGAGATGAAGGAAGCTTAACATTTAATTTGGGTTAGTAAATGTTTGGCTAATATTGTGTTCCTCCCTCCAGTGACATAGATGGAATGGTAATAAAAAAAAGTTTGAGGAAATAGTCACTTGAATGTAAGTTATTATCATGCAGTAATAGTGGCAGATTTTGAGAATGTGACATTTTTGTGACATGCTCTTATTACAGTAATTTGCAACATATTGATTAATTTGGAGATTATAATTGAAAGTGGACTCTGTATTATTGGCATGTACTTTGGTATATGTTGCTATGCAAACATCTCTGAAAATAAGCCAAAGACAATATCAGGTTGCAACCAGTGAATACCCTTTCAACTGAAGATGTGTGTCGTTTGTACCTGAGGAGTCTAGAAGCAGAAGTGATTCGAGGATGTCTTCCTTTCTGAGGTGCTGCTTTCGACATGAGCGCCTCTCAGAAGTGGTGGAGGCTGTGGCAGTCAAGTGCCCAGATGCGGCATGTGAGTCTTTGGACAAGTCTCCCTCCTAATCGTCGTCAGTGACTCGCCCTGTGACCCTTGTTAGAAAACCCTCATGTCCTCCTGATCAGTTCCCTTTGCCAACTATCTGCCATTAACTAGCTTTAGTTTCCAGTAGAGGTCCCTGTTTCCCAATAGCTTATTTTTACAGGTAATTTCTTCACAGTGATTAATTACATAGTGTCTAGTAGAGGCTCTCACTCCAGTTTGTGTATATATATGGAGTGCTGTCCTTTGTTAAGTTGAAGCACTTGTTATACCTAGTGCTTCATTTTTTTTCAACTTGCTCTTCCTATTTTCTTAGTATCCTCTGAAGTAAGATCTGTTGATGCATTGTCTTGCTAGTTCCCAGTTACTGTAAGTACTGTATGTTCCACCCTTCCTCTTTCCACAAGGCTAGCCAGCAGTTAGTGCTCGCTCTTACCACGTAAATCTCTTGAATGATTACATTAAATAATAGTATGTGTAATAACTGAATGCTCAGACATTTGGTGCAGCTACACCACCCCAGTTAAAAATTGCATACTATATTTTTCTGTGTAATTTATTTACATTTTACATGCTACCCATCTTGGATAGCATTGCATATTAGTGCTCTGTGGAAGATAGTAGCATGCATAGTTCTTTGGTGTTTCAGACACACTGTAGTACAGATACCTTAGAAGCAATGCATTCATGGAGTAGATGAGTGTGTTGGTTATAGGGTAATGATGAGATGCGTGCAGTCATGGTGTAGAGGGTGTGAATAAGCTGGAGGATATATGTGTACAGTATCCTTTTTGTGAATTTTAGGTGAATTATCAAATGGTGTGTGTGAGGTAGTTCTGTCCAGTGGTGGGTGAGTGAGTGAGTGATATCTTTGCATTTATTTGCTGCTGAACATGGTAAATGACACAAATCTCAAAGTGTAAGGATTTCAAACTCTTAAAAGTATTACTCACGAATAGATCGATCCCTACTTTTTACTTAAAAATTTGATCTTAAAACCTTGACCTATGCATGAATTAAACTGCTATACTTGGGCAGGGGTAAACATAATGCAGGAATTTACAATCCGCAGCCACTGAATGGTACAGTTGCAGCTCTTGATGTCTCATGTAAAGAATCAAACTTCACTGGCTTGTGGCACTGAATAGCTTCCATTGGTTTTACTCCTTAATAAAATGTACATTGCAGAGCTTATTTTTTTAGTCATTGATATTTCGTGACTAAAAAAAAAAGTTATTCATCCCTGCCCTAATGTGTGTGTAAAGTTTGTATCTTGAGGTTTTCTTAGCTAACAATGATGGAGTAAGTCTGTCGATATGAGAGTACAGTGCAATGGCTTTACTAAACGACCTAATGTTAAGATATTATTTTCTTGAATTTTGAAAAGTAACTACTATCATGTTTAGTACACTTAGACATTTCAAGAACAGTGATCCTTGGATAGATTAATATAGTATTATTGTACATGAAATTTCATTTGATTTTAAACATTTTGGTCCCAAATAAATTTTTGTGTTTTTATGAGGATGAAATTTTGCATTTTAACCCTAAATTTGTTTAATATGCTATGTACGTACTTACATTAAAATACATGACAAATAGTGTACAACCAGTAATTTTAAAAGACACATTTATGCAGTTCCTACATTCCAAACACTTTATCATTGGGTTCAAGTACACTGCTGTAGTGTAGGTGGGAAGGCTTACAAATGAATGTAATCCTGTTGGTTCAGTGTAAAAGAAACAAGTGTAGCACAAGCAGTTACCTGGTGTTTATCACTGAGGTAGGTGCTTGGAACGTTGTGCAGTTTCCTGTGTGAAGGAGTGTCTGACTGTGTGTGTATCATGAGATCTTAGGCAAGACTCAATGAATTGATCTACGCTTTGCCTAAGATCTGTGAAATTGTGTAACTTAAGATCTGTGAAATTTTTTAACATACTAAATTTCTTTATTTTTTAAGTAATGTTTCATTAATCATAACTTACCTAAATTATCAAACTTTTTCATTTTTAGACATAATTTGAATTAATAAAATAGTGTTCAAATACTGTATTACTAAAAAACAGAGATTTATTGGGATTGATTTTAAGTGTGATTTGTTATAAATTTGCTTGTTGGTGATATACAGTATGTATTATGATGCATACAGTATGTGCATATGTTACTGTATCTTTGAAATGTGTGCTCAGTTCTGTTTTAAAGTGTTGTGGCTTTAATCATTAGTGTCTGGCAGTTGGTGACATTGGTGCTGCTCGTTAGCATTTATTAATGTGCGCTCATTTTCTCTCATGCTATTGAACGAGTTACCAGGTAAGCTGCGTTCAAGAACGTGTTGCGAGTACTGAGGGATTGTTTTCAAATTGTGAGATTCTTTTCACATTTTGGTTTATTTGTACATTATTGGTATAACCAATAAGGAACATACTGCATGTAAAGCATCAGTAATGCTTGCATTACAGTGATGGTGTATTTTGTCAGTATATGTGTGTGTGTTGCAGGTTGTTGTGGGTGCTGTTCAGCATTCCGGCCACGCTACAAGAGGCTGGTGGACAACATCTTTCCTGCCATTCCTGAGGTAGGACTCTTATGTTTCAATGGATTTTTATTACTTTAGCATGGATTAAAGTTTTGTGGAGCCTTGTCCCTCTTAATATTTAGGGGCCCCTGATCTACAAAACCACAAAAACTCATAAATAAAATGACAAATTCTATTTTACAATTAATATTAGGGGCTCTTGCACGTCCTACAAAACCATGAAAACTTGTAAATAAAATGAAAAATTTCATTTTACTATCAGAAATGGGATCTTGATGTGGTAGGAAAAAGTAATATAGCATAGCATAGTATAATACAGTAGGTTAACTATTAGAATACATAAAATGAATTTTGTATAAATAATCCTAACTCTTTATCATCCATATCGTATAAATTTTATAAACAACCGGTTTTTTATTTTGGTGGCCAATAGGCCCACTGCATGACCAGGTCCCTAGGCTCGCACCTAAGTGGTCTAATGTGTGTTTTAATCAAGTCCAAGATTGGACTGATTACATTGACTCAAGGCTGAGGGGCTGATTACCTCAAACTCCTGCTCTTCACCACTCTCCTGTGTATGGACTAATGAAGCCACTGTGTGGCAAAACATTTCCATAATAAAGATACCCAAGTGTTGTACAGGTTATCCAGTCTCCTTGCTGTCACTGTGATGTCTGGCTTCACTATAGTCTTATTATTTGTCTTCCTCATCATATTCCTATTTTATTTGTCTTCCTCATCATATTCTTATTTTATTTGTCTTCCTCATCATATTCCTATTTTATTTGCCTTCCTCATCATATTCCTATTATCTTTGCCAGTGTTTTTGTTTACTTTCTTCCATGTCTTCTACCAAAGTTTTCTTCTTACTGCTTTCTTTATGTTCTTATTTTCTTGACTTTAATAATATATTATATTATTTGGGAAGTACAATGCCTGCACTTTGAAGGAGAGGTTTGGGATATTGGCAGTTTGGTGTGACTTCTAAACTGTCGTATCTGAGCGCCTCTGCAAAACAGTGATTATGTATGAATGATGGTGAGAGTGTCGAATCTTGGTGAAAGTGTTTCATTCTTTTTTGGGTCGCCCTGCCTTGGTGGAAAACGGCCAACATGTTGAAAAAAGATTGTTATAGTCCAGTAACATCAGATACTGTTCTCTCATTGATATTTTGTTGGACATTTCTTGTATTTTGTGCTTTTTTAAATAGCCTTGCCAAATTATGTAAATGCCATTTGGAGATGCCAGCCATTTTTTATATTCCTTGCCAACTAAGGCCTAATATTTAATTTCTTTTATGCAGGATGGGTTAGTCAAGTCAAACATGGACAAGCTTATGTGGTATGCGATGAACTCGCCGGACAAATTAGATCGCATAGGCGACTACCTAGCACATCGTTTGTATCGGGATATTAACAGAAGAAAGATGGGTAAGAGGGATGGATTAACTGTGGTCCTTCAGAAGGAAGGTATGCTAGGGAGAACTTTTGCCAGATCTCTTGCAGAGCCTCACTTACAGTTACAGCGTATGTTCCTTGCTCGTGTGTTCTGCCACATGGCCCTAAAATGTCCAAAATGCCCCAGCATGATAGTGACTTTCTTTGTACTTAGCAAACCAAAATTGTAATTACACATTGTAACCTTTACAAAGAAATAAAATCTTTATTCTTTAACTGTAATAGGATGGAAGGTATTGTGTTCTTGATGAGTAAATTTGGGGCATCTAAATGTGTGCACTCATTAGAAAAGATGTTAATACATAGTTGAATTTTTTTTTTAACTTTCTACTTGGACCAATGAGTCCAGTACAGTACCAGTAATCCAGTGGTCACTGTTGCTGTGGCCCACCAGTACCAGTAATCCAGTGGTCGCTGTTGCTGTGGCCCACCAGTACCAGTAATCCAGTGGTCACTGTTGCTGTGGCCCACCAGTACCAGTAATCCAGTGGTCGCTGTTGCTGTGGCCCACCAGTACCAGTAATCCAGTGGTCACTGTTACTGTGGCCCACTAAAGAACAAACTTCCTCAGATTCTCATCTGTCAGAAAACATTTATCCCTAAGATTGTATGGCAGCAGTTGCTTTTTGCATCACTGCTATAGATAAGGTAACCTCTGGATGGTTATCTCACAACAAAGACCCTTGTCATATGATTTTTTCCTGACACACAAACATTCTTACACTTTATCATTAATACATACTACACAGAAGAGCTGACTTTTCTTTTATATAATATGATCTGTCCTGTACCTTTGGTGGATTATTGAAAATAATGTCATACTGATGTGTCAAAGAATGGACAGCTAGTTTTCTAGGTGTTGGTTTCATTTTCTATGCCTGTATTGCATTTTTGCACAGATTTTGTGTTGCAGTTTAGTTCAGTCAGAATTGTATCTATTTACAGTGAACAGGGAGATAATTTTCTCCACGGGGAAGTGGAATAGAATTCTTCCTCCGTAAGCCATGAGTGTCGTAAGAGGCGACTAAAATGCCAGAAGCAAGGGGCTAGTAACCCCTTCTCCTGTATACGTTACAGCCTCTCCTCACTTAACAATGGAGTTCTGTTCCTGAAACCTCGTTGGTAAATGAATTCGTCGCTGAGTGAGGAGCATACTTTAATGGTAATGGGCTTGTGTCAACCATCTTTGATATTGTTTTAATGTCACCTTTATACCATTTATAACATTTTTAGTATACATATTTTTAAATGTTTATGCAGTAGTGTACATGTTATAAACAGAATAGAGGAAAAGAGCTTTAATATATAGTACATTATTTAAGTATGCACACTGGTTAGAGAGCCCGTTGTAAGTCTGAGTCGTCAGTAAACGAGTACATCGCGAGGAGAGGCTGTACTAAAGTTAAAAAGAGAAATTTTTGTTTTTCTTTTTGGGCCACCCTACCTCAGTGGGATACGGCTGGTGCATTGGAAGAAAGGGAGGTAATTTAACATTGTGTCTTCTCATTGAGATATCTGCACTACGTATGGATGGTTCAAGCTGAGTACAAGAACCCAGCCAGCTTAGTTTCACAATGATGCTGGTTGCTGACACATTTCTTAGTACTCCATGAATACACTTCTATTTTGTCAACTTGTGCAGGTCTGTATAGTATCTGCAATTACCCAGCATGCCTCAGATGACCAGTGAGAGAATCCAGTTTGGTTTGAAATGTCATCTAGTGTCCATTTGCAATTTGTGGATTGTTGAACTATGATGAGCGAAAAGTGTTTCCATACACCTGCTCCTGACAGTGGCAATCATTCAATGAAATCATCTTAAATTTATTGTTCTGCTAGCATATGTATTTGCACAAAATATGTTTTGTTTCATAGATTTGCATATACAGATATTTTTAATTACTGGATTTTTTGTGTGTGTATTAGACTTATCATTCCAGTTTTTTTCAAGTACACTAGTGAAGTAACTTGCTGTATATTAATGAACTTGATAGACATGCATATGCTGAAGCTCCATGTATAAAATATTTAGGCATACATCTGGAAATGACATCTTGCCAAAAAATGATGTCTTACAGTACATGGTTAAGTCATTATGAAATAGTTATAGCCTGTGCTATAAAAAAAAGTAGCATTTTTCAAATTTTTTATCATTCTTGAGCATTAACCCTTAAACGGTCCAAACGTATATATACATTCACGTGCTAGTGCCCCAAACGTATATATACGTTTTCTGTCATTCATTCAACATTGCCACGATAAGCCTGAGTCACCTAGACATGAGAGAATGGGTGTGCGCACTCACTGTGTGCCATATTAAAATAATTGGGGATGCCTGGGTACCATATGCTCTTTTTTCCTTTTAAAAAAAGACAATTTTTTTTCTCTCAAAAAATTTGGGGCGCTACACTAGTGAATGTATATATACGTTTGGACCATTTAAGGGTTAAGCATAGTTGTCACAAAATTTCACTAAATTTGTATCAAGTTTTTGTTGCATGATTCCAATAAAATTTTTGATGCAAAATACAATAATAAATTATTTATTTCAACAGTTTTTATTTGGGGGAAATTAGGGTGATACATTGGAACCCCAAATATCGGCCGTAATCCATTCCAGAAGGTCAGCCTAAATTTTAAAAGGCTTAAATTCGAAGCAGTATTTCCCATAAGAATTAATGTACATAAATACAGAGGGCTGAGGAAGGGTTGTTGAGGTGGTTCGGACATGTAGAGAGAATGGAGCGAAACAGAATAACTTCAAGAGTGTATCAGTCTGTAGTGGAAGGAAGGCGGGGTAGGGGTCGGCCTAGGAAAGGTTGGAGGGAGGGGGTAAAGGAGGTTTTGTGTGCGAGGGGCTTGGACTTCCAGCAGGTATGCGTGAGCGTGTTTGATAGGAGTGAATGGAGACAAATGGTTTTTAATACTTGACGTGCTGTTGGAGTGTGAGCAAAGTAACATTTATGAAGGGGTTCAGGGAAACCGGCAGTCCGGACTTGAGTCCTGGAGATGGGAAGTACAGTGCCTGCACTCTGAAGGAGGGGTGTTAATGTTGCAGTTTAAAAACTGTAGTGTAAAGCACCCTTCTGGCAAGACAGTGATGGAGTGAATGATGGTGAAAGTTTTTCTTTATCGGGCCACCCTGCCTTGGTGGGAATTGGCCAGTGTGATAATAAAAAAAAAATAATAAAAATACAGTTAATTCATTCCAGACACCCAAAAATATTAACAAAAAATAAATTTTTTTAAAGATTATATCTTACACAAAACAGTGAGAACTAAATAAAATAAATAAATGAACATTTAAATCGCTATTACATACACCTTTGTTGAAGAGACTTGTTGGCTTACGGAAGACAGGGAGGAGGAGAGAGGAGGACTGATTATTGTTTGGAAGGGGAATCCTCCTCCTTAAGGACTTCAGGTATCAAAGCCCTCTCTGGGGTTACTCCCCTCCCTGCCTGCTACACTCCCTGCATGTCTGCTACACTCCCTGCATGTCTGCTACACTCCCTGCATGCTTGCTACACTCCCTGCATGCATGCTACACTCCCTGCATGCCTGCTACACTCCCTGCCTACCTGCTGCACTCCCTGCCTCCCTTCCACACCTCCTGTTTCTCTGCTACACTCCCTGCCTCCCTGCTACACTCCTTCTCTTCATGCTACACTCCCTGCCTCCCTTCCACACACACTGCCTCCCTCCCTCCATGCTACACTCCCTCCCTGCCTGCTACACTCCCTGCCTGCCTGCTACACTCCCTGCATGCCTGCTACACTCCCTGCATGCCTGCTACACTCTTTGCCTCCCTGCTACACTCCCTGCCTGCCTGCTACACTCTCTGCCTCCCTTCCATGCACACACACCCACACACACACTGCCTCCCTGATACACTCCCTCCCTCCATGCTACACTCCCTGCCTCCCTGCTACACTCCCTGCATGCCTGCTACACTCCCTGCATGCCTGCTACACTCCCTGCCTCCCTGCTACACTCCCTCCCTCCATGCTACACTCCCTGCCTCCCTGCTACACTCCCTGCATGCCTGCTACACTCCCTGCATGCCTGCTACACTCCCTGCCTCCCTGCTACATTCCTTGCCTGCCTGCTACACTCCCTGCATGCCTGCTACACTCCCTGCCTGCCTGCTACACTCCCTGCCTGCCTGCTACACTCCCTGCATGCCTGCTACACTCCCTGCCTCCCTGCTACATTCCCTGCCTGCCTGCTACACTCCCTGCATGCCTGCTACACTCCCTGCATGCCTGCTACACTCCCTGCATGCCTGCTACACTCCCTGCCTCCCTGCTACACTCCCTGCATGCCTGCTACACTCCCTGCGTGCCTGCTACACTCCCTGCCTGCCTGCTACACTCCCTGCCTGCTACACTCCCTGCATGCCTGCTACACTCCCTGCCTCCCTGCTACATTCCCTGCCTGCCTGCTACACTCCCTGCATGCCTGCTACACTCCCTGCATGCCTGCTACACTCCCTGCCTCCCTGCTACACTCCCTGCCTCCCTGCTACATTCCCTGCCTGCCTGCTACACTCCCTGCATGCCTGCTACACTCCCTGCATGCCTGCTACACTCCCTGCCTCCCTGCTACACTCCCTGCCTGCCTGCTACACTCCCTGCATGCCTGCTACACTCCCTGCATGCCTGCTACACTCCCTGCATGCCTGCTACACTCCCTGCCTCCCTGCTACACTCCCTGCCTCCCTGCTACACTCCCTGCCTGCTACACTCCCTGCATGCCTGCTACACTCCCTGCATGCCTGCTACACTCCCTGCATGCCTGCTACACTCCCTGCCTCCCTGCTACACTCCCTGCCTCCCTGCTACACTCCCTGTCTCTCTCCACATCTTCTATTGTTTGTGATCTCTTTTGTTAACATGTTTACCCCTTTTGCAACATCAGCTTCCTTGATTTGCCAGGATAGAAGTGATTGTTGCTTTGGATTTCCCATACATCCTGGCAAGTTCTAGCACTCGAACACCATTCTCATAGTTTTCAATAACTTCTTAAATTCCATCGTGTTTCTCACTTTCTTTACCAAAGGAACTTTACTAGGAACTTTCTTTGGGCCCATGGTGGCTTATTTCACAGTCACACTTAATAAACAAGCACAAAAACCGATGGATATTAAGGAAATGTTTGGATGAATGCATGGAGTATATGCTCATTCACCAAGAGACACAGGGAAACTGACTCACCTACACTGCGGCGTCCCGGTGAGAGGCGGGCTGATGTGTACGATACGGCTGATTTATGAGACACCGGCCGAAATATGGAGCAAAATTTCAGCCCGAAAGCTGGCCTAAATACGATTCGGCTGATAAACGCAGCAGCCCATATTTGGGGTTCTGTTCTTTACAGTATGTCCTTAAGTAGAATACAATGGAACCTTGGTTTTCGTATGCCTTAGTTTATATGTAAAACTATAGTTATTCTCTATAAAATGTATTTTTTGTTAATATTTTTGGGTGTCTGGAACGGATTAATTGGATTTACATTATTTCTTATGGGAAATATTAACAAAAAATACATTTTATAGAGAATAACTATAGTTTTACATGTAAAGTAGGGCATACGAAAACCAAGGTTCCACTGTACAAATGGGAGGTAACCATAGCGTAATATAAATATACATATAATGCAAGTACTGTGATAATTTCAGGCTATGTGATCATTTCTATGGATGCTCTTGACCAGCTACTGGTGTCATGTCATGCCAATACTCTTAACCTCTTTGTGGAGTCATTTTTACAAATGGTCCAGAAGCTACTAGAGTCTGTCGAACCAACGCTGCAACTCCGTGCTACTCAGTCAGTAAGTTCTGGTTAGAGCTGACAGGTGTTAATCACAGTGTTTGGGTCCTGGGACTTAGGCAAGTTCTAATTTCATTTGCAAAAGATGATCTGTGCATCATCACTGGTTAGTTACAGGGCCATCTTTAATGGGCGGAGGATTGAGTCTTCACCATTACCTGTACTGAATGGCCCACATGGGTTTAGAACTTCTTGAAATTCAGTACAATACAATACAATTTAGAGATTGATACAGATCTACGATTTATGTCTTTTTCTATAGTGTGCATTGGTGAATAAAGATCAGTTGGGGCCCTGAAGCAATGCATATACATTATATTTCTTCAAAGGAGGTGATTTAATTCTGGTGAAAGGCTCTCCATCCAAAGAATTGGAATTACCCTCCCTTTCCATGGATCAGATCTGATTACCTCACATTCAAGATTCTCTATAACCCCTACAGGTTTAATGCTCCCCCCTCTTGAAATAAATGTACAGTAATCTGTAGGCAATTTATACCATTGTATTTGTGCTTTCTAATATTGTAATGCTTATTGTTATTCAAGGATAGCATAATAAAATCCATTTACATTAATTTGAAAATAAGAATGAAACATCTGTTCTGTTTCATTGAAACTTTTTTCATACCAGTTCTTGCTTGTGGTCCTCTTACACTTGAGGGATCTGAGGAAGCTGCCACTTTACCATTACTGCATATTACTCTACCACTGATGCTGTACTAAGGATGAAGATTGGAGATGTTGTGTTTCACTATTTTTTAAGTAAAGGGAAGATTTTTATTTTGAGTGGGGGATTTATATGGCGCATAGCAATATAAATTTTATACTTTTTACAGTTTGAGAAATTTGCAAATATTCGAGAGGATACACCCTCTTACCATCGTCGATATGATTTTCTTGTCAGTAAGTTCTCCTCTATGTGCTACTCAAACGAAGATGATGAAGTTACTAGAAAACAGTTACGAACTGCTGGAATTAAGGGTCTTCAGGTTAGTCACTGCCAGTGTTGTTAACATATACCTTAATGATCTCCTTTTATTTATTGCTCAAGGATATTTGTCGAGATGTTATTTATCTTTCTGGCCATCTCCCATCAAGGTGGGATGACTCATAAAAGAAACACTTTTTACCATCATTCACTCTTAGCACTGCCTTGTCAGAGGCATGTAGATTTTTTATATTTTTTTTTTTTCAACAAGCCGGCTGTCTCCCACCGAGGCAGGGTGACCCAAAAAAGAAAGAAAATCCCCAAAAAGAAAATACTTTCATCATTATTCAACACTTTCACCACACTCACACATTATCACTGTTTTTGCAGAGGTGCTCAGGATACAACAGTTTAGAAGCATACACATATAAAGATACACAACATATCCCTCCAAACTGCCAATATCCCAAACCCCTCCTTTAAAGTGCAGGCATTGTACTTCCCATTTCCAGGACTCAAGTCGTGTCGGCGGATGGATTTATGAAGGATGAGGTTAATCATAGAATTGATGAGGGAAAAAAGGTGAGTGGTGCGTTGAGGTATATGTGGAGTCAAAAAACGTTATCTATGGAGGCAAAGAAGGGAATGTATGAAAGTATAGTAGTACCAACACTCTTATATGGATGTGAAGCTTGGGTGGTAAATGCAGCAGTGAGGAGACGGTTGGAGGCAGTGGAGATGTCCTGTCTAAAGGCAATGCGTGGTGTAAATATTATGCAGAAAATTCGGAGTGTGGAAATTAGGAGAAGGTGTGGAGTTAATAAAAGCATTAGTCAGAGGGCAGAAGAGGGGTTGTTGAGGTGGTTTGGTCATTTAGAGAGAATGGATCAAAGTAGAATGACATGGAAAGCATATAAATCTATAGGGGAAGGAAGGAGGGGTAGGGGTCGTCCTCGAAAGGGTTGGAAAGAGGGGGTAAAGGAGGTTTTGTGGGCGAGGGGCTTGGACTTCCAGCAAGCGTGCATGAGCATGTTAGATAGGAGTGAATGGAGACGAATGATACTTGGGACCTGACGATCTGTTGGAGTGTGAGCAGGGTAATATTTAGTGAAGGGATTCAGGGAAACCAGTTATTTTCATATAGTCGGACTTGAGCCCTGGAAATGGGAAGTACAATGCCTGCACTTTAAAGGAGGGGTTTTGGGATATTGGCAGTTTGGAGGGATATGTTGTGTATCTTTATACATATATGCTTCTAAACTGTTGTATTCTGAGCACCTCTGCAAAAACAGTGATAATGTGTGAGTGTGGTGAAAGTGTTGAATGATGATGAAAGTATTTTCTTTTTGGGGATTTTCTTTCTTTTTTGGGTCACCCTGCCTCGGTGGGAGACGGCCGACTTGTTGAAAAAAAAAAAAAAAAAAGTCCGACTATATGAAAATAACCGGTTTCCCTGAATCCCTTCACTAAATATTACCCTGCTCACACTCCAAGTACCATTTGTCTCCATTCACTCCTATCTAACACGCTCACGCACTCTTGCTGGAAGTCCAAGCCCCTTGCCCACAAAACCTCCTTTACCCCCTCTCTCCAACCCTTTCGAGGATGACCCCTACCCTGCCTTCCTTCCCCTATAGATTTATATGCTTTCCATGTCATTCTACTTTGATCCATTCTCTCTAAATGACCAAACCACCTCAACAACCCCTCTTCAGCCCTCTGACTAATACTTTTAATAACTCCACACCTTTTCCTAATTTCCACACTCCGAAGTTTCTGCATAATATTTACACCACACATTGCCCTTAAACAGGACATCTCCACTGCCTCCAACCATCTCCTCACTGCTGCATTTACCACCCAAGCTTCACACCCATATAAGAGTGTTGGTACTACTATACTTTCATACATTCCCTTCTTTGCCTCCATAGATAACGTTTTTTGACTCCACATATACCTCAACGCACCACTCACCTTTTTTCCCTCATCAATTCTATGATTAACCTCATCCTTCATAAATCCATCCGCCGACACGTCAACTCCCAAGTATCTGAAAACATTCACTTCTTCCATACTCCTCCTCCCCAATTTGATATCCAATTTTTCTTTATCTAAATCATTTGATACCCTCATCACCTTACTCTTTTCTATGTTCACTTTCAACTTTCTACCTTTACACACATTCCCAAACTCATCCACTAACCTTTGCAATTTTTCTTTAGAATCTCCCATAAGCACAGTATCATCAGCAAAAAGTAACTGTGTCAATTCCCATTTTGAATTTGATTCCCCAAAATTTAATCCCACCCCTCTCCCGAACACCCTAGCATTTACTTCCTTTACAACCCCATCTATAAATATATTAAACAACCATGGTGACATTACACATCCCTGTCTAAGACCCACTTTTACCGGGAAGTAGTCTCCCTCTCTTCTACACACCCTAACCTGAGCCTCACTATCCTCATAAAAACTCTTTACAGCATTTAATAACTTACCACCTATTCCATATACTTGCAACATCTGCCACATTACTCCTCTATCCACTCTATCATATGCCTTTTCTAAATCCATAAATGCAATAAAAACTTCCCTACCTTTATCTAAATACTGTTCACATATATGCTTCAATGTAAACACTTGATCTACACATCCCCTACCCACTCTGAAACCTCCTTGCTCATCCGCAATCCTACATTCTGTCTTACCTCTAATTCTTTCAATTATAACCCTACCGTACACTTTTCCTGGTATACTCAGTAAGCTTATTCCTCTATAATTTTTACAGTCTCTTTTGTCCCCTTTCCCTTTATATAAAGGGACTATACATGATCTCCGCCAATCCCTAGGTACCTTCACCTCTTTCATACATTTATTAAACAAAAGTACCAACCACTCCAACACTATATCCTCCCTGCTTTTAACATTTCTGTCATGATCCCATCAGTTTCAGCTGCTTTACCCCCTTTCATTCTACGTAATGCCTCACGTACCTCCCCCACACTTACATTCTGCTCTTCTTCACTCCTAAAAGATGGTATACCTCCCTGACCAGTGCATGAAATTACTGCCTCTCTTTCTTCCTTAACATTTGAAAGTTCCTCAAAATATTCTCGCCATCTACCTAATACCTCCATCTCCCCATCTACTAACTCCCCTACTCTGTTTTTAACTGACAAATCCATACTTTCCCTAGGCTTTCTTAACTTGTTTAACTCACTCCAAAATTTTTTCTTATTTTCATTAAAATTTCTTGACAGTGCCTCTCCCACTCTATCATCTGCTCTCCTTTTGCACTCTCTTTACCTTTCTTTTACTCTCCATATACTCTGCTCTTCTTATAACACTTCTGCTTTGTAAAAACCTCTCATAAGCTACCTTTTTCTCTTTTATCACACCCTTTACTTCATCATTCTACCAATCACTCCTCTTTCCTCCTGCCCCCACCCTCCTATAACCACAAACTTCTGCCCCACATTCTAATACTGCATTTTTTAATGTTTTTATAATGTTTTATAATGGTAAGAGTATTCTAATATCCTTTGCATGAAATAGCATTACTTAATAACTAACCATTATTGATTCAAAACTGTCATGATTTTGGTCCAGAATGGATCAGACCATCTTTCGAAGATTTACCTACAACTTGTATGCTTGTTACGAATTGTGACTTATTCTTTATTAGCATTGCTGTTGGAATGGGAAGGTATGCTAATTCATGATAGTAGTGGTGAGGAGGAGGCTGTATCCAGTGGGTAAGTCATATTTGAAAACTATGCATGGTATGAATATTATACAAAGAATTTCAGAGCATAAAAATTAGAAGATTATGTGAAGTTATGAAAGTTATTACTCAAGAGGGCTGTGGAGGTGGTTTGGGCATTGAGAACGGATTGATCAAATTATTATTCTTTTAGCAAACTGGCCATATCCCACCAAGAATAGATCAAATTAGGATCACTAAATGGGTGTATAAACATGGCATAGTATGCAGGGCTGGGAAAAGAGGAGGTGAAGTAGGTTTTAAGTGGTAATGTGTGAGTGTTTTAGATCAGGGTGAATGAAGACAAGCAGTTTTATGGATGTGCTGTTAAAGCATGAGCAAGGTCACGTTTATGAAGGATATATTGAACCTGGTTAGTAAACTTGAGTTCTGGATAAGGGAAATACAGTGCCTACACTTTTAAGGAGGGAACAGGATGTTACAATTCTGTGGGTCATTGGAATTGTTATGTTTGCACACATCTGGAAAGACAGCTATTGAATGAAAAATGGTGAGTGTTTCTTTTGTTTTAGATCATCGTACCTTGGAAGATGGCTGATGTAAAAAACAAAAATGTAATACAATAACCAAATATGTAGGGAAGAAAGTTTGCACATAGACAAGGAAACAAGAATGTACAAGCACTCATGTTCTGACAATTTTAAAGTTTTAGTTGTACTCACCCTTGATTTAGTAAAAGAATTTGCATATCAGATATCAAGAGTTCAGATGATTCAATTGATACATTGTATGGCATATAGTTGTCTTCTCCTCACCAGGGTGTGGTGCGTAAGACAGACTGGGATAACCTCGGAGAAAATATCTGGCTTCCCACGCACATGGAAAAGATTGTTCCCTCACTCCTTTATAATATGCAGGGAAATAAATCATATATTGAGGTGTGTACCTGTGGGATTTATTTTTCATGATTATTTTGTGCATTGTAGAACACAGATGTGAAGTAACTGATTCTGTAAAGAATAAGTTTTATAAGCCTTTTCAATTTTTTTGCACAAAAAAGCCATATTTTTTATTATGGACATCAGCTTTACCATGGGAATGTTTCATATTAAAACTGAGAATATATCTGTACAGTGGACCCCCGGTTCGCGATATTAATTCGTTCCTGAGAGCTCATCGTAAAGCAAAATTATCGGAAAGCGAATCAATTTTCCCCATAAGAAATAATGGAAATCAAATTAATCCATGATAGACACCCAAAAGTATGAAAAAAAACTTTTACCACATGAAATATTAAGTTTAATGCAATAGAATAATTACAATAACAACAATAACAATAGAATAATATGTAACAAAAGAATAATTGACACTTACCTTGAATGAAGATCTGGTGATGATTGATGGGATGGGAGGAGGGGAGAGTATGGATGGTGTTAGCATTTAGAAGGGGAATCCCCCTCCATTAGGACTTGAGGTAGCAAGTCCTTTTCTGGGGTTACTTCCCTTCTTCTTTTAATGCCACTAGGACCAGGTTGAGAGTCACTGGACTTGTGTCGCACAACATATCTGTCCATAGAGGCCTGTACCTCTCGTTCCTTTATGACTTTCCTAAAGTGGTTCACAACAGTGTCATTGTACAAGTTGCCAACACGGCTTGCAGTAGCTGTCTGAGGGTGATTTTCATCAAAAAAGCTTTGCACTTTAAGCCACATTGCACACATTTCCTTAATCTTTGAAGTAGACAACTTCTTCAATTTCTCTATCCCCTCCTCCGGAGCAGTTTCCTCAGGTGTGGCCTCTTGCTGTTGAAGATGATCTAGCATCTCATCAGTGGTTAGCTCGTCATTGTCCTCCTCCATCAACTCTTCCACATCCTCCCCACTAACCTCCAACCCCAAGGACTTCCCCAATGCCACAATGGATTCCTCAACTGGCATAGTCTTCTCAGGGTTAGCCTCAAACCCTTCGAAATCCCTTTTGTCTACACATTCTGGCCACAGTTTTTTCCAGGCAGAGTTCAAGGTCCTCTTAGTCACTCCCTCCCAAGCCTTACCTATAAGTTTTACACAATTGAGGATATTAAAGTGATCCTTCCAAAACTCCTTTAGAGTCAGTAGAGTTTCTGTGGTCACTACAAAGCACCTTTCAAACATAGATTTTGTGTACAGTTTCTTGAAGTTGGAGATGACCTGCTGGTCCATGGGCTGCAGGAGAGGAGTGGTATTAGGAGGCAAAAACTTGACCTTAATGAAACTCATGTCCCCAGAAAGTCGCTCTGCCAAGTCTGTAGGATGACCAGGGGCATTGTCTAACACCAGGAGGCACTTAAGGTCTAATTTCTTTTCAATTAGGTAATTTTTCACATTGGGGCAAATGCATGGTGTAACCAGTCATAGAAAAAGTCCCTAGTGACCCATGCCTTACTGTTTGCCCTCCACAGCTCACACAAATTAGCCTTGAGGATATTCTTTTGCCTGAACGCTCTGGGAGTTTTTGAGTGATACACCAATAAAGGCTTCACTTTGCAATCACCACTAGCATTGGCACACATCAGAAGAGTAAGCCTGTCTTTCATAGGCTTATGTCCTGGGAGTGCCTTTTCCTCCTGAGTAATGTACGTCCTGCTTGGCAATTTCTTCCAAAACAGGTCTGTTTCGTCACAATTAAACACTTGTTCAGGTTTCAATCCTTCAGCCTCTATGTACTCCTTGAATTCATGCACATATTTTTCAGCTGCTTTGTGGTCTGAACCGGCAGCCTCACCATGCCTAATCACACTATGTATGCCACTACGATTCTTAAATCTTTCAAACCAACCTTTGCTGGCCTTAAATTCACTCACATCACCACTAGTTGCAGGCAATTTTTTTACCAAATCGTCATGCAACTGCCTAGCCTTTTCACAAATGATCGCTTGAGAGATGCTATCTCCTGCTATCTGTTTTTCATTTATCCACACCAATAACAGTCTCTCAACATTTTCTAACACTTGCGGTCGCTGTTTCGCAATCACAGTTGCACCTTTTGCAAGAACAGCTTCCTTGATTGCTGTTTTCCTGCTCACTATAGTAGAAATGGTTGATTGGGGTTTACTATACAACCTGACCAGCTCCGACACACGCACCCCACTTTTGTACTTTGCAATTATCTCTTTCTTCATTTCAACAGTCATTAGCACCCTTGGTCTCGAAGGGTTAGCACTAGGAGCTTTCTTGGGGCCCATGGTGACTTATTTTGCAGAAACAAGCACCAAAAACAGTGATAATATAGATATGGAATGTACCGAATGTATCCTTAGGTGCGCGCACACTGGCTGGCTTGTAAACACTGGGACACACGGGGCAGTTCAGGCCACACGTGGACACGTCTCATACGAACCGCATTGCATACCGGTTTTGTAACAGGAACCGAGGCAAATTTTCTGCGATATAATGCATCGGTTACCGGATTTATTGGATACCGATAGCATCGCGAACCAGGGGTCCACCGTATTTGTCTTATAAAGGAAAAATTACCTTGAAAAAAAAAAAAAATTATATATATATAAATAAATAAATTATATATATATATATATATATATATATATATATATATATATATATATATATATATATAATATATATATATATATATATATATATATATATATATATATATATATATATATATATATATATATAATATATATATATATATATATATATATATATATATATATATATATATATATATATATATATATATATATATATATATATATATATATATATATATATATATATATATATATATATATATATATAAATAAATTGACAAAAGCACATTTCAGAGAGAGAACATGAATAAAGTTTTTCATGGTATGGGTCTAAGAGTTTCTAATTCAACATTTGAAGTTAAAAGAAGAGATAAAGGCAGTCAAGTACATTTCTTGCCTGCCATTTCATAGTTACGTCTAATGGATTTGTGTAGCATATTCCTTCACTGACATTTTGCTTTCATTTCATCCTATACATCCTAGGCGTTCTAGTGGTACACTCTGTAATCATTATTTAACTACATGTAAACCACACAACAACCAAATTCTGTAAATTCAACATTGTAATCTTTATAGAGAATAAACTTTGAATTGAATTTGAATATACAGTGGAACCTTGGTTTTTGTATGCCCTAGTTTGTATGTAAAACTATAGTTATTCTCTAGAAAATGTATTTTTTGTTAATATTTCCCATAAGAAACAATGTAAATCCAATTAATACGTTCCAGACACCCAAAAATATTAACAAAAAATACATTTTATAGAGAGTAACTATAGTTTTATATACAGACTAGGGCATACGAAAACTGAGGCTCCACTGTATTAAGTTTCAGTCTTTTCATTCTGGTGCAATTATTTAGCTACTCTCTCCTGGTCCTTTCAAGAGGGTTGCATTGGTGCTGGTGAAGGGGTGATTAATAAGAAATGTACAATACCTGGGTATTTTTATTACCAAAAGCATTTGCCTGTGCAGCAGGCTTTATTCAAATAAAGAGGTGACTATAATATTGGAGACAGGGGAAGTGGGGGAAAGGGTCATTTTAAGGTGCTCAGTCCCTTAGTCTTGCTAGAAGGTTATCAGTCCCCTAGCCTTGATAGAAGGTGTGCATCCCTTGGTCTTGATTGAAGGTGTTCAGTCACTTGGCCCACCTTCGATACACAGCCCACACATAGGAAAATGAAATCTATGATAATGTTTTGCTCTGACTTAAGCCATTAACTAGTCACACAGAAGCACGAAGGGAAGAGCGCCAGTATATATACGAGAAGAGGGCGGGGCCACCTTCAACTGTGGCTAAAGGACTGATCACCCTTCGAGGTTAAGAGACTGATCACTTTTCAGTCTTAAGGGACTAAATACCTTAAAATTACCCTTCCACTTCTTCCAGTGTTTCCATTATTAAATTCATCTGTGTATCTGACTGATGAAGGCTGCAGTGCAGGTGAAATAACTCGGTAATAGAGATACTCAGGTGTTGTACATGTCTTGTTCATCAACCTGTATGATGGTGAGGGGTTCTTCCTTTGCTTCCTTGGATCATACCTGATTACCTCTCATTCCCAAGGCACTCATGACCATTATGGGTTTAGTGCTCCCCATTCATTATAATAATAATCTCTGTACATCCATAATACTTCAGACCTTATGTTTTCTCGCATAAGCCATTTGGATTTGTCATTATTTACTTGTGCAGGGCATGACACAAACTGGAGATGCACCTGAGAACCACCAGACTGAGGGTGAAAAAGAACCTCATGAACTGGCAGAGATGTGTCTCAGGGAACTGGTCTCTCGTGC
This sequence comes from Cherax quadricarinatus, assembly GCF_038502225.1. Lineage (NCBI taxonomy): Eukaryota > Metazoa > Arthropoda > Malacostraca > Decapoda > Parastacidae > Cherax > Cherax quadricarinatus. Next base: position 144,222 of record NC_091296.1, on the reverse strand, counting down.
TACTCACGGCAAGATACATAGTGTGGTCAAGCCACTTCTCATGTAAGACTGAAGTGTTAAGTGCCCATTAATTTGATTATTACTGTAATAAAATTAGATAACATTCTATATGATTTTTTAGGTCGGTAAATATAATAGTTTTAAGTTAATTACTCGTTTTTTGTCTTCTGCAGACATTTGGACCAGGAAGGGTTGTGGGTTAGCAACTGCTTTGCTGTCCAGGTGTTCAAGATTCTTATGTTCTCCATACAGGTAAATAGTGAGGAAAATCGGGAAATTCTCTTCTTTCTCAGGTGCTGCACGATCCTTACATGTGTAAAGCATCACAATTATTACAATAAAAATAATAATCTGCCCTCATGTTAGCTATTCTTCTTCTTTCAACAAACCAGCCATATCCCACTGAGGCAGGGTGGCCCAAAAGGATAAACAAAAGTTTCTCTGCAGGAGAAGGGGTTACTAGTCCCTTCCTCCAGGCTTTTAGTTGCCTCTTAAAATACGCATGGCTTGCGGAAGGAGAATTCTATTCCATTTCCCCATGGAGATAAGAGGAAATAAACAAGAAGAACTAGTAAGGAAATAGAAGAAAACCCAGAGGGGTGTGTGTATACATATACTTGTCCATGCATGTGCAGTGTGACCTAAGTGTAAGTAGAAGTAGCAAGACGTACCTGTAATCTTGCATGTTTATGAGACAGAAAAAGGACACCAGCAGTCCTACCATCATGTAAAACAATTACAAGCTTCCATTTCACACTCACTTGGCAGGGCAGTAGTACTTCCCTGGGTGGTTGCTGTCTACCAACCTACTACCTAGGATGGGAGCTATTATCTTGGCCAATTAGCCAATAGCTCACACTCACTATACAGAACTTTTTCCATAGAACAAAGAGATGCACTAATAGAAGAAATGCTGCTTCAAAAACATATAGGTAAATAAATGCTAAGACCCCTTTATTATTGTATTGTTGAAGATTAGAATCTATTGAGACCTAGATTAGATTGTTATTGTTAATGCTAGCCAAAGAGCCTATATAAATACTACAGTGGACCCCCGCTTAACGATCACCTCCCAATGCTACCAATTTTTTTTTTTTTTTTATTATCACACTGGCCGATTCCCACCAAGGCAGGGTGGCCCGAAAAAGAAAAACTTTCACCATCATTCACTCCATCACTGTCTTGCCAGAAGGGTGCTTTACACTACAGTTTTTAAACTGCAACATTAACACCCCTCCTTCAGAGTGCAGGCACTGTACTTCCCATCTCCAGGACTCAAGTCCGGCCTGCCGGTTTCCCTGAATCCCTTCATAAATGTTACTTTGCTCACACTCCAACAGCACGTCAAGTATTAAAAACCATTTGTCTCCATTCACTCCTATCAAACACGCTCACGCATGCCTGCTGGAAGTCCAAGCCCCTCGCACACAAAACCTCCTTTACCCCCTCCCTCCAACCCTTCCTAGGCCGACCCCTACCCCGCCTTCCTTCCACTACAGACTGATACACTCTTGAAGTCATTCTGTTTCGCTCCATTCTCTCTACATGTCCGAACCACCTCAACAACCCTTCCTCAGCCCTCTGGACAACAGTTTTGGTAATCCCGCACCTCCTCCTAACTTCCAAACTACGAATTCTCTGCATTATATTCACACCACACATTGCCCTCAGACATGACATCTCCACTGCCTCCAGCCTTCTCCTCGCTGCAACATTCATCACCCACGCTTCACACCCATATAAGAGCGTTGGTAAAACTATACTCTCATACATTCCCCTCTTTGCCTCCAAGGACAAAGTTCTTTGTCTCCACAGACTCCTAAGTGCACCACTCACTCTTTTTCCCTCATCAATTCTATGATTCACCTCATCTTTCATAGACCCATCCGCTGACACGTCCACTCCCAAATATCTGAATACGTTCACCTCCTCCATACTCTCTCCCTCCAATCTGATATTCAATCTTTCATCACCTAATCTTTTTGTTATCCTCATAACCTTACTCTTTCCTGTATTCACCTTTAATTTTCTTCTTTTGCACACCCTACCAAATTCATCCACCAATCTCTGCAACTTCTCTTCAGAATCTCCCAAGAGCACAGTGTCATCAGCAAAGAGCAGCTGTGACAACTCCCACTTTGTGTGTGATTCTTTATCTTTTAACTCCACGCCTCTTGCCAAGACCCTCGCATTTACTTCTCTTACAACCCCATCTATAAATATATTAAACAACCACGGTGACATCACACATCCTTGTCTAAGGCCTACTTTTACTGGGAAAAAATTTCCCTCTTTCCTACATACTCTAACTTGAGCCTCACTATCCTCGTAAAAACTCTTCACTGCTTTCAGTAACCTACCTCCTACACCATACACTTGCAACATCTGCCACATTGCCCCCCTATCCACCCTGTCATACGCCTTTTCCAAATCCATAAATGCCACAAAGACCTCTTTAGCCTTATCTAAATACTGTTCACTTATATGTTTCACTGTAAACACCTGGTCCACACACCCCCTACCTTTCCTAAAGCCTCCTTGTTCATCTGCTATCCTATTCTCCGTCTTACTCTTAATTCTTTCAATAATAACTCTACCATACACTTTACCAGGTATACTCAGCAGACTTATCCCCCTATAATTTTTGCACTCTCTTTTATCCCCTTTGCCTTTATACAAAGGAACTATGCATGCTCTCTGCCAATCCCTAGGTACCTTACCCTCTTCCATACATTTATTAAATAATTGCACCAACCACTCCAAAACTATATCCCCACCTGCTTTTAACATTTCTATCTTTATCCCATCAATCCCGGCTGCCTTACCCCCTTTCATTTTACCTACTGCCTCACGAACTTCCCCCACACTCACAACTGGCTCTTCCTCACTCCTACAAGATGTTATTCCTCCTTGCCCTATACACGAAATCACAGCTTCCCTATCTTCATCAACATTTAACAATTCCTCAAAATATTCCCTCCATCTTCCCAATACCTCTAACTCTCCATTTAATAACTCTCCTCTCCTATTTTTAACTGACAAATCCATTTGTTCTCTAGGCTTTCTTAACTTGTTAATCTCACTCCAAAACTTTTTCTTATTTTCAACAAAATTTGTTGATAACATCTCACCCACTCTCTCATTTGCTCTCTTTTTACATTGCTTCACCACTCTCTTAACTTCTCTCTTTTTCTCCATATACTCTTCCCTCCTTGCATCACTTCTACTTTGTAAAAACTTCTCATATGCTAACTTTTTCTCCCTTACTACTCTCTTTACATCATCATTCCACCAATCGCTCCTCTTCCCTCCTGCTACCAATTATGCAAGTGTATTTATGTAAGTGCGTTTGTACGTGTATGTTTGGGGGTCTGAAATGGACTAATCTACTTCACAATAATCCTTATGGGAACAAATTTGGTCAGTACTGGCACCTGAACATACTTCTGGAATGAAAAAATATCGTTAACCGGGGGTCCACTGTATAATAAAACACAATGTTTATTTTCCATATAAGAAGGCAATAAAAAGTAAATGTTATATTTTTTATTACAGTGGTACCTTGGGATATGAACTTATTTTGTTCCAGAAGGCTGTTTGAGTGCTGATACCAAACGAATTTGTTCCCGTAAGGAATAATGTAAATTAGATTAATCCATTTCAGACCCCCAAAAATACACTTACAAAAGCACTTACATAAATCTTTCAACATACCAGCCGTATCCCACCGAGGTGGGATGGCCCAAAAGGAAAAACGAAAGTTTCTCCTTTTACATTTAGTAATATATACAGGAGAAGAGGTTACTAGCCCCTTGCTCCCGGCATTTTAGTCGCCTCTTACGACACGCATGGCTTACAGAGGAAGAATTCTGTTCCACTTCCCCATAATTGTTCGCATTTTGAGCTGTTCGTATCCCAAGGTACCACTGTATTATTAACACATTGGGTGTTTCCCACCAAGGCAGGGTGGCCCGAAAAAGAAAAATTTTCATCATCATTCACTCCACCACTGTCTTGCCAGAGGCATGCCTACACTACAGTTATAAAACTAACATTAACACCCCTCTAAATGTCTGGTACTAATTTTCACATCTGTAGTCTCACTCACTTTAGTGAATTTTCTGAATCTAGTACTAAATTTTTAATGTTGATATATTGAATATTGGTATGAGAAGCACATGGTATGTTCAAAAGTTTTATAGAATGATTTTTTCAATATTAAGGATGAGTTTACTTGCAGTCATACAGATGTGGGTGTTTCTAGTTCATCATTCACTATGAAAAACACTGCAGGAGACGTTTGCTTGGTTTCCTAGATGGGAGTTTTAATTATGCAGAGGAACGAAATTTTTTGAGGTCATGCAAGCTCAAAGAATCATAGTTGTAATTATTTTAGGAAAGTGTAATTTCACATAAGCTCAAATTATTTATGATTTTAGTTTAGTCTTAGTATATTGTGACATGCTTGTTTGTCCTCAGGTGCAGTATAGTATAACAGTGATAGAACTGATCATGACGCACCTCAACGAAAAGAACTCCGAGCCGGCCCAGATTCGCACTGGCATTGCAGATGTTTTGTCCAAAATCATCCCCATTGCAGCAGGAGAATGTATTGGTAAGTTAAGATGTTATCCTCTGTACTATTCTCTACCAGGGAGGTTCCTTGAGGCTGGTGAAGAACTCTTCATCCAGGGAATTGGTGCTCTCTTTTTCCTTGGATCAAATCTGATTGTCTTTGATTCCCCAGGTGCTGTACAGTCCTTATGGGTTGAGCACTTCCTCTTAATAATAATAATAATAATAATAATAATAATAATAATAATAATAATAATAATAATAATAATAATAATAATAATAATAATAATCATACAGGGTCTGCACTCTAAAGGAGGGGTTTGGGATATTTACTGTTTGGAGGGACATCTGAACTGTCGTATCTGTGCACCTCTGGCAAGACAGTGATAGTGAATAATTGTGAGAGTGTTTCTTTTTTTTGGGTCACCCTGCCTCAGTGGGAGACGGCCAATGTGTTAAAAATAGTCAAGCATTATGCGCTTTCTAGACCACATTCAGAATTTTGTACATTGGGGGTTTTGTACAACTGGCATGATAAATCTCTCATATCATAAGAATGTAATTTTCTGAAAAATTTTGGTAAAACAATTAAAAATGTAGAAAATCGGTATTGCATATTTTTTTAAAAATATTACTGAAAAAATTAACACTAAATTTGAATCATAATTAAGGGGACTCATAGTTTAGTTTTTTTTTGTTTCTGCATGAAAGGAAACTATGGCTCCAATAAATTACCTTTCCAATTTAGTGTTAGTATTCACATTTTTTTTTTTTTCCAACAAACCGGCCGAGGCAGGGTGGCCTCTTTGCAGAGGCACCCATATACAAAAGTTCAGATGTCACTCCAAGCAGCCAGTATCTCAAACCCCCTCTGAATTTTATCTTCTTTCAACGCACTGATCGTATCCCACCGAGGCGGGGTGGCCCAAAAAGAAAAACAAAAGTTTCTCCTTTTAAATCTAGTAATATATACAGGAGAAGGTTACTAGCCCCTTTCTCCTGGCATTTTAGTCGCCTCTTATGACACACATGGCTTATGGAGGAAAAATTCTGTTCCACTTCCCCATGGAGATAAACAGAAATAAACAAGAACAAGAACAAGAACTAGTAAGAAAATATAAGAAAATCCAGAGGGGTGTGTATATATATTCGTGTACATGCATGTGTAATGTGACCTAAATGTAACTAGAGGTAGCAAGATATACCTGAAATCTTGCATGTTTATGAGACAGAAAAAAGACTCCTGCAAACCTACCATCATGTAAAACAATTACAGGCTTCCGTTTTACACTCACTTGGCAAGACCGTAGTACCTCCCTGGGCAGTTGCTGTCTACCAACCTACTACTTACATCTGACTTTTATATTTGTGTTTAAATATGGTCAGTATCTTTAAATGCAAATATGGATTAGGCTGTCCGAGTTATTTTTCTATTGTAATTATTAATCTCTTAAAATTGTATTTTTTTTTTACAGGTCCTTCAGTTATTGACATTATCAACTCTCTATTGGAGCACATCCGGTCATCAGTTGTAGGAGGGACGAGCGGAAAGGAAGGCTCAGCGGAGAAGGTCTACCAGGAGACCCTCATTCATGCCCTCGGAGAATATGCCAATCACTTGCCAGACTACCAGAAAATTGACTCTATGGTGTTCATTCTGAATAAGGTACAGTATATTGGTAATTTATATAAGAGATAATGACTATAAAGAAATAATGTGAAAGAATATTGGTTTGTCTTAACATTTTGTTTAGGTAAAAAAAAAGCGGGTGGGCCGCCATAGACACCATAGAGCCTCTAAAGGTGACACTAATGTACAAAACAGTGCTGCACCAACATAAGAGAAGAATCCTTCATTTCTATGTAGCCTATTATATATTAACAAAGTACAAATAAACCTATATAGGGAAAATCATTGATTTTAATGATGTGATAGAGGATTTTGCATATTGAAGGCAAGAAAATGTAGGATCAGATTCACTGAGATGTTACCTGTACTCAAGGTCAAATGTAAGATCAGATTCACTGAGATATTACCTGTACTCAAGGTCAAGTGTAAGATCAGATTCACTGAGATGTTACCTGCACTCAAGGTCAAATCGGAACAAGTGTTTCTCTGATATTGCAATGTTTTTCTTTATTTTTCATTTTTTTTTTTTGTTTTTGCATTGTTGAAGCTGAATAAATGTAGGATCTGTTGGCTGTACTCAAAGTGGTATTTGAGTTTATGTTTCCTCAACATTCCTCAATATTCTCCTGTTTGGTTTATTTTTTTTTTTATTATCACACTGGCCGATTCCCACCAAGGCAGGGTGGCCCGAAAAAGAAAAACTTTCACCATCATTCACTCCATCACTGTCTTGCCAGAAGGGTGTTTTACACTACAGTTTTTAAACTGCAACATTAACACCCCTCCTTCAGAGTGCAGGCACTGTACTTCCCATCTCCAGGACTCAAGTCCGGCCTGCCGGTTTCCCTGAACCCCTTCATAAATGTTACTTGGCTCACACTCCAACAGCACGTCAAGTATTTAAAACCATTTGTCTCCATTCACTCCTATCAAACACGCTCACGCATGCCTGCTGGAAGTCCAAGCCCCTAGCACACAAAACCTCCTTTACCCCCTCCCTCCAACCTTTCCTAGGCCGACCCCTACCCCGCCTTCCTTCCACTACAGACTGATACACTCTTGAAGTCATTCTGTTTCGCTCCATTCTCTCTACGTGTCCGAACCACCTCAACAACCCTTCCTCAGCCCTCTGGACAACAGTTTTGGTAATCCCGCACCTTCTCCTAACTTCCAAACTATGAATTTTCTGCATTATATTCACACCACACATTGCCCTCAGACATGACATCTCCACTGCCACCAGCCTTCTCCTCGCTGCAACATTCATCACCCATGCTTCACACCCATATAAGAGCGTTGGTAAAACTATACTCTCATACATTCCCCTCTTTGCCTCCAAGGACAAAGTTCTTTGTCTCCACAGACTCCTAAGTGCACCACTCACCCTGTTCCCCTCATCAATTCTGTGATTCACCTCATCTTTCATAGACCCATCCGCTGACACGTCCGCTCCCAAATATCTGAATACATTCACCTCCTCTATACTCTCTCCCTCCAATCTGATATCCAATCTTTCATCACCTAATCTTTTTGTTATCCTCATAACCTTACTCTTTCCTGTATTCACTTTTAATTTTCTTCTTTTGCATATCCTACCAAATTCATCCACCAATCTCTGCAACTTCTCTTCAGAATCTCCCAAGAGCACAGTGTCATCAGCAAAGAGCAACTGTGACAACTCCCACTTTATGTGGGATTCTTTATCTTTTAACTCCACGCCTCTTGCCAAGACCCTCGCATTTACTTCTCTTACAACCCCATCTATAAATATATTAAACAACCACGGTGACATCACACATCCTTGTCTAAGGCCTACTTTTACTGGGAAATAATTTCCCTCTTTCCTACATACTCTAACTTGAGCCTCACTATCCTTGTAAAAACTCTTCACTGCTTTCAGTAACCTACCTCCTACACCATACACCTGCAACATCTGCCACATTGCCCCCCTATCCACCCTGTCATATGCCTTTTCCAAATCCATAAATGCCACAAAGACCTCTTTAGCCTTATCTAAATACTGTTCACTTATATGTTTCACTGTAAACACCTGGTCCACACACCCCCTACCTTTCCTAAAGCCTCCTTGTTCATCTGCTATCCTATTTTCCGTCTTACTCTTAATTCTTTCAATAATAACTCTACCATACACTTTACCAGGTATACTCAACAGACTTATCCCCCTATAATTTTTGCATTCTCTTTTGTCCCCTTTGCCTTTATACAAAGGAACTATGCATGCTCTCTGCCAATCCCTAGGTACCTTACCCTCTTCCATAATTGCACCAACCACTCCAAAACTGTATCCCCACCTGTTTGGTTTATGGTCCTTAAATATTCTCATTGCTAAACATTAGTCACTCAATGGTCATGCAGTAGTGACATAACTGGAGTTTACCCCCCCCCCCCTTCTTTGAATTTCATGGGGGGGACACCAAAAATGTTGCCCCGGGTGACACCTGAGATTCTGCCCCGGGTGACACCAACTCTAGCGACGCCTCTGTGTGATTGTAATAATAATAAGAATAATATTCATATTTTAATTGTATTGCTTACGCTGCTGTTTATGGTCAGTGTGAAGAAATAGGCAAGAGGTAAAATTTGTTTATTTTAACTCTCCAGTCGACTCCCACCAAGGTACAGTGACCTGAAAGAAAAGAAATTCTTCCATAAAGCTTTTCTTCATTTTAGTAATTAATACAGAAGGGGCTACTAGCCTCTTGCTCCTGGCATTTTAGTTGCCTCTTACGACTTGCATGACTTATGGAGGAAAGATTCTTCTCCACTTTCCCATAGAGGAATTTCTATTTTTTTTTGTTTTTTAATATGCTGGCCATTTCCCACTGAAGCAGAGTAACCCCAAAAAGAAACATTTTCACCATCATTCACACTATCACTCAAGCAGATATGACAGGTTAGATGTCATGGATACATTAAAACAATAAATAGTTTTATTAGTACGGTGTTTACCTGGAGTTTACCTGGAGAGAGTTCCGGGGGTCAACGCCCCCGCGGCCCGGTCTGAGACGGTGTGTGAGAAGAGTTAGTATAAATATTATGATTTTTAGGAATTTCACTTCATTCAGGAATAGTCTTGTAGATTATTGTTTAAAGATAAGATAGCTGTTATTATCAAATAGCAAATTCACTGTTGCTAAAGTGTATCTATCCTTTGCGGAAAAACTTTCTCTCAGGTTCCCGGTAGTGATAGAGTGGATGATGGAGGGTCAACAAGACCTGAGGCAGAGATCAAGTTACAACACCTTCTTCTCAAGTCTTTACTCAAGGTTTGTAGTTAAAATGCTTAGTCTTACTTTAGTTGAAAGTTAGCTACTTAACCCTGAATCTCAGCTTAGCTCTGTAGCATCCTCTGATACGTGTAAATGTTTCATCTAATGTGTGTAAATAAATGTCCAAGTTTATTTGGTTCTTATGTTTAGTTAGTAATGTGGGAAAGTGATTTTTCTCATATTTTAAACTCATTAAAAACATGACTTTTTACTGGTTTTAGGTTGGTACCAAGTATACAACAGAGCAGTACTCAAAGACATTTGCCCAGTCGTTCTTAGTGCGTCTGATGCGACTGTCGGTGTCGAGCGACCCAGAAGTGCGTCTTACTGTTCAGCAGATCTTACACACACTCATTGATAGACACCAAAATATTGAGAAACTCACCAAACCCACGTAAGCTCCTCTTTTTTTTTTTCCTTCCTTTTTTTACTTCGTAATGAGAGAGTTGCCCACTCAATAAAGCTTGGCAAGAAGGAAAAAATGCCAGCTATTGTCCAAATGGTATTTCCTGAAGGACTGGAGATCAAAGGTGTCAGATGATATAGGGAGGTGATTTGTTCCGAAAAGTACCTGTGGGTTAGAACAATTAATAGCATGGGGTTTATTCCAATTTGAGCAAGTCTAAAAGAAACTTTTGGGTGACCATATATAAAGAGAAATTATAAAACTCAAGTTCATGAGATAGATACAGAACCATGGAAGTACAGTAGAAAAGAGAGTGGTGGGAAGAGAGAGAGAGAAAGTGTAGTTTCTTCGTGGGAAGCTGAGGGTTTAAGATTTGATGTGAAGTAAAGTGTACTAATGAGATGATTAGCTTTTGGTAACTGTTACTTTTAGATGTGTAATCTCAAGCCAGACTAGAGCATTTAGATTGGTTCAGAGTATTGGAAAATTCCACTGTTGTCAATAATTTCTGAAATGAAATTAATACTTGTTGAGAAATTGTAACAGGTTGCTGTTATTGTTGTAATATGATGACCAAGGCATCAGGCGAACATTCTGCACTAATACTGTGCTTGTGCTTCAATACTAAAAGATGAGACTTGAGTGTAAGTGAACTTATAAGGAGAAAATCTACAAGTGCCTTTTGGCTTTGCACTTGATAAATAATAAATCTGCTGCAAAATATATAAAGGAGGGCTCTACATATACAGCACCTCTCTTCAGTGTTCTATGTTTTCATTGGCTTTCAATTGAGCCATTGTTCCACCCACGGATGACAGTCACTGGCAGGTGGAGCATAATGAACAATGACTCAATTTGAAGCCAGTGAAAACGTGGAACACCGAAAAGAAGGTGGTGTATAAGTGGGGTCTTATATGCTTGATAAACCCTGATCATTAATAGAAATCAAATGAAATGTTCTACTCACTAATAGTGTCCCTTTCCTTGTGTCTCTTACAGTCTGGAGGTGACACGCCTGGGACTCACACTTGGGAAGCCTGTGCGGCAAGATGTGAACTTCTGGAAGAAGTCTGGCAATGAACTCTTGTTATCAATCCAGGAGAACTGCGAGTTTGCCAACAACACGCTGGCCAACATAGAGGCACTGTATGCCACTCTGATGCTCCTTCTGACAGAGATCCGCTGTGATGATGTCATAGTTGACATCCTAAGAGTTCTGTTCCACATACAGGTTGAGTATTGTTCTCAGTATGTGATAAATATTGATGAGTTTCTCCAACATTTTTAATCATCATCATGCAGTGTTCTATTCAAAAGGCACAGAATTAAGTATAGTATACAGTTGTATCTCGAGCTTAGGACATAGTGGGTTTCCAGAAAATGAATTTTAAGTTGAGAAGTCATGGGTAGAGTTCATTATTACTGTATGTATAGTATTACATTTCTGTTTTGGTATACAGCCTCTCCTCACTTAACGATGGAGTTCTGTTCCTAAGACCGTGTTGGTAAACAAATTCGTCACTAAAGGAGGAGCATATTAGTAGTAGTGGGTTTGTGTTGGCCATCTTTGATTTTGTTTTAATGCCACTTTTCCACCATTTATAACATTTTTAGTATGTTTTTAAATATTTATACAGTAGTGTACTGTATACTGTAATAAACAGAATACAGTGGACCCCCGCATAACGATATTAATCCGTTCCTGAGAGCTCATTGTTATGCGAAATTATCGTTATGCGAATGAATTTTCCCCATAAGAAATAATGGAAATCAAATTAATCTGTGCAAGACACCCCAAAGTATGAAAAAAAAAATTTTACCACATGAAATATTAATTTTAATACACACAAACTGAAAAAGGCATGCACAATTACATGACACTTACCTTTATTGAAGATCTGGTGATGATTGATGGGATGGGAGGAGGAGAGAGTCTTAGTGTTTAGAAGGGGAATCCCCTTCCATTAAGACTTTAGGTGTCAAGTCCTTTTCTGGGGCTACTTCCCTTCTTCTTTTAATGCCACTAGGACCAGCTTCAGAGTCACTGGACTTCTGCCGCACAACATATCTGTCCATAGTGGCCTGTACCTCTCGTTCCTTTATGACTTCCCTAAAGTGTTTCACAACATTGTCAGTGTAATAGTCACCAGCACGGCTTGCAATAGCTGTGTGAGGGTGATTTTCATCCATAAAGGTTTGCACTTTCAGCCACATTGCACAGATTTCCTTAATCTTTGTAGTAGGCAACTTCTTCAATTTCTCTCTCCTCTCCTCCGAACCAGTTTCCTCAGGTCTGGCCTCTTGCTGTTGAAGTTGATCTAGCAGCTCATCAGTGGTTAGTTCTTCATTGTCCTCCTCCACCAACTCTTCCACATCATCCCCACTAACCTCCAATCCCAAGGACTTTCCCAATGCCACAATGGATTCCTCAACTGGCATACTCCTCTCAGGGTTAGCCTGAAACCCTTCAAAATCCCTTTGGTCTACACATTCTGGCCACAGTTTCTTCCAAGCAGAGTTCAAGGTCCTCTTAGTCACTCCCTCCCAAGCCTTACCTATAAGGTTTACACAATTGAGGATATTAAAGTGCTCTCTCCAAAACTCTCTTAGAGTCAGTTGAGTTTCTGAGGTCACTACAAAGCACCTTTCAAACAGAGCTTTTGTGTACAGTTTTTTGAAGTTTGCAATAACCTGCTGGTCCATGGGCTGCAGGAGAGGAGTGGTATTAGGAGGCAAAAACTTCACCTTAATGAAGCTCATGTCCCCATAAAGTCGCTCTGCCACGTCTGTAGGATGACCAGGGGCATTGTCTAACACCAGGAGGCACTTAAGGTCTAATTTCTTTTCAGTTAGGTAATCTTTCACATTGGGGGCAAATGCATGGTGTAACCAGTCATAGAAAAAGTCCCTAGTGACCCATGCCTTACTGTTTGCCCTCCTCAGCACACACAAATTAGCCTTGAGGATATTCTTTTGCCTGAACGCTCTGGGAGTTTCTGAGTGATACACTAATAAAGGCTTCACCTTGCAATCACCACTAGCATTGGCACACATCAACAGAGTAAGCCTGTCTTTCATAGGCTTATGTCCTGGGAGTGCCTTTTCCTCCTGAGTAATGTACGTCCTGCTTGGCATTTTCTTCCAAAACAGGCCTGTTTCATCACAATTAAACACTTGTTCAGGTTTCAGTCCTTCACTGTCTATGTACTCCTTGAATTCCTGCACGTATTTTTCAGCTGCTTTGTGGTCCGAACTGGCAGCCTCACCATGCCTTATCACACTATGTATGCCACTACGCTTCTTAAATCTCTCAAACCAACCTTTGCTGGCCTTAAATTCACTCACATCATCACTAGTTGCAGGCATTTTTTTAATTAAATCCTCATGCAACTTCCTAGCCTTTTCACTTATGATCTGTTATGCTGTCTGTTTTTCATTTATCCATACCAATAAGAGTCTCTCAACATCTTCCATCACTTGCGATCTCTGTTTCGAAAACACAGTTGAACCTTTGGCAAGAACAGCTTCCTTGATTGCCGTTTTGTTGCCCACAATAGTAGCGATGGTTGATTGGGGTTTATTATACAACCTGGCCAGCTCGGAGACACGCACTCCACTTTCATACTTATCAATGATCTCTTTCTTCATCTCTATAGTAATTCTCACCCTTATTGCTGTAGGGTTGGCACTAGAAGCTTTCTTGGGGCCCACGGTCACTTATTTTGCAGATAAAATCACCAAAAACACTGTAATAATACGAAATGTTCCGATTGTATGCTTGGATGTTACCGCGGAGGCTGGCTGGTAAACAATGCCACCGGCGGAACATGTGAGGCTGGCTCAGGCCGCACATTAGATGCGTCTCGGACGAAAAGCGTTGAGCGGGTTTTTTAGCGGTATGCGAGGCAAAATCTTAGCGATAAAATGTATCGGTATGCGGATTTAACGTTATGTAAGGCCAACGGTATGCGGGGGTCCACTGTATAGGAAATCAGCTCTAATATACATTATTTAGGTATGCATACTGGTCAGAGAGCCTGTTGTAAGTCATTGGTAAACGAGTACGTGTCTAAGTGAAGCGAGGCTGTACAGTAATTCTATAGGTTTTGTTGTAACATCAATAAAAGAATGTCAAGTAACATATTGAGAATAAGTAAGTTTATTATAAAAAAATTTCCATGGATCATTGAACCGAGATTCCAGCTACCAGAGCATTATAACAATGTTGTTAAAAGTCACAGTTCAAGAAGAGCATTACAACAGAGATCATTAAGAATTGCTATTTGATCTGCCAGAATATTTGCAAACTCTAAAAACATTTAAGTTAATATTTTATCAAAATTAAGGTCACCCCGCCTTGGTGGGAAATGGCCGATGTGCTAAAAAAAAAAGAGAGAGAGGGAGTGTGAGAGAGAGAATATGAGAGAGAGAGAATATGAGAGAGAGAGAATATGAGAGAGAGAGAATATGAGAGAGAGAGAATATGAGAGAGAGAGAATATGAGAGAGAGAGAATATGAGAGAGAGTGAGAGTGTGAGAGTAAGAATGTGAGAGTAAGAATGTGAGAGTAAGAATGTGAGAGTAAGAATGTGAGAGTAAGAATGTGAGAGTAAGAATGTGAGAGTAAGAATGTGAGAGTAAGAATGTGAGAGTAAGAATGTGAGAGTAAGAATGTGAGAGTAAGAATGTGAGAGTAAGAATGTGAGAGTAAGAATGTGAGAGTAAGAATGTGAGAGTAAGAATGTGAGAGTAAGAATGTGAGAGTAAGAATGTGAGAGTAAGAATGTGAGAGTAAGAATGTGAGAGTAAGAATGTGAGAGTAAGAATGTGAGAGTAAGAATGTGAGAGTAAGAATGTGAGAGTAAGAATGTGAGAGTAAGAATGTGAGAGTAAGAATGTGAGAGTAAGAATGTGAGAGTAAGAATGTGAGAGTAAGAATGTGAGAGTAAGAATGTGAGAGTAAGAATGTGAGAGTAAGAATGTGAGAGTAAGAATGTGAGAGTAAGAATGTGAGAGTAAGAATGTGAGAGTAAGAATGTGAGAGTAAGAATGTGAGAGTAAGAATGTGAGAGTAAGAATGTGAGAGTAAGAATGTGAGAGTAAGAATGTGAGAGTAAGAATGTGAGAGTAAGAATGTGAGAGTGAGAATGTGAGAGTGAGAATGTGAGAGTGAGAATGTGAGAGTGAGAATGTGAGAGTGAGAATGTGAGAGTGAGAATGTGAGAGTGAGAATGTGAGAGTGAGAATGTGAGAGTGAGAATGTGAGAGTGAGAATGTGAGAGTGAGAATGTGAGAGTGAGAATGTGAGAGTGAGAATGTGAGAGTGAGAATGTGAGAGTGAGAATGTGAGAGTGAGAATGTGAGAGTGAGAATGTGAGAGTGAGAATGTGAGAGTGAGAATGTGAGAGTGAGAATGTGAGAGTGAGAATGTGAGAGTGAGAATGTGAGAGTGAGAATGTGAGAGTGAGAATGTGAGAGTGAGAATGTGAGAGTGAGAATGTGAGAGTGAGAATGTGAGAGTGAGAATGTGAGAGTGAGAATGTGAGAGTGAGAATGTGAGAGTGAGAATGTGAGAGTGAGAATGTGAGAGTGAGAATGTGAGAGTGAGAATGTGAGAGTGAGAATGTGAGAGTGAGAATGTGAGAGTGAGAATGTGAGAGTGAGAATGTGAGAGTGAGAATGTGAGAGTGAGAATGTGAGAGTGAGAATGTGAGAGTGAGAATGTGAGAGTGAGAATGTGAGAGTGAGAATGTGAGAGTGAGAATGTGAGAGTGAGAATGTGAGAGTGAGAATGTGAGAGTGAGAATGTGAGAGTGAGAATGTGAGAGTGAGAATGTGAGAGTGAGAATGTGAGAGTGAGAATGTGAGAGTGAGAATGTGAGAGTGAGAATGTGAGAGTGAGAATGTGAGAGTGAGAATGTGAGAGTGAGAATGTGAGAGTGAGAATGTGAGAGTGAGAATGTGAGAGTGAGAATGTGAGAGTGAGAATGTGAGAGTGAGAATGTGAGAGTGAGAATGTGAGAGTGAGAATGTGAGAGTGAGAATGTGAGAGTGAGAATGTGAGAGTGAGAATGTGAGAGTGAGAATGTGAGAGTGAGAATGTGAGAGTGAGAATGTGAGAGTGAGAATGTGAGAGTGAGAATGTGAGAGTGAGAATGTGAGAGTGAGAATGTGAGAGTGAGAATGTGAGAGAATGTGAGAGTGAGAATGTGAGAGTGAGAATGTGAGAGTGAGAATGTGAGAGTGAGAATGTGAGAGTGAGAATGTGAGAGTGAGAATGTGAGAGTGAGGATGTGAGAGTGAGGATGTGAGAGTGAGGATGTGAGAGTGAGGATGTGAGAGTGAGGATGTGAGAGTGAGGATGTGAGAGTGAGGATGTGAGAGTGAGGATGTGAGAGTGAGGATGTGAGAGTGAGGATGGGAGAGTGAGGATGGGAGAGTGAGGATGGGAGAGTGAGGATGGGAGAGTGAGGATGGGAGAGTGAGGATGGGAGAGTGAGGATGGGAGAGTGAGGATGGGAGAGTGAGGATGGGAGAGTGAGGATGGGAGAGTGAGGATGGGAGAGTGAGGATGGGAGAGTGAGAATGGGAGAGTGAGAATGGGAGAGTGAGAATGGGAGAGTGAGAATGGGAGAGAGAGAGAGAGAGAGAATGTGAGAATGTGAGAATGTGAGAATGTGAGAGTGTGTGAGTGAGTAAGACAGCATAATGCCTTGGCTGGAACAATACACAAATGTCCTGAATGTGGGAGAGTGAAACTTATAATAAAGTTTCTGTCCAATGACAGTGTTGTCATAAGTTTATCTCCTATGTCTGGGTTATTTATTCACTACACTTATAGAACACCTGCCTTCAATTTCTTCGCTTTATGATTTGGCATTTTTGTAGCATACTGCTACAGGCATTTTGCTAGAATGGGGTGTTACTGATTAGTGTCCTAATAAAAACTTGCAGCCTGAATCCATGTTATGAGAGGAATTTCTCTGTACCTTTGATCTCCTTACATTGTTTTTTAATTTCTATCACGTATTTTTTTTAACACACTGGCTGTCTCCCACTGAGGTAGGGTGACTTGAAAAAGAAAGAGATTTTTCTTCTTATTTTACATTTAGTAATTTATGCAGAAGGGGTTACTAGCTTCTTGCTCCTGGCATTTTAGTTGCCCCTCTCAGCATGCATGGCTTATGGAGGAAGGATTCTTCTCTACTTCCCCATAGAGGATTTTTTTTTTTTTTTTTTTTAATATGCTGGCCATTTCCCACCGAAGCAGAGTAACCAAACAAGGAAAAATTTGCCCATCATTCACACACACACAGTCTTGCCAGAGGCAAGCAGATACGACAGTATAGATTTCACTCTAAACAGCAAATACAGTGGACCCCCGGTTCGCGAAGTCATCGGTATCCGATAAATCCGGTATCCGAAGCATTATATCGCAAAAAATTTGCCTCAGTTCCCGTTACAAAACCCGGTATGCGATATGATTCGTATGAGAGGTGTCCATGTGTGGCCTGAACTGCCCCGTGTATGCCAGTGTTTACAAGCCAGCCAGTGTGCGCGCATCTAAGGATACATTCGGTACATTCCATATTATCACTGTTTTTGGTGCTTGTTTCTGCAAAATAAGTCACCATGGGCCCCAAGAAAGCTTCTAGTGCCAACCCTATGGTAAAAAGGGTGAGAATTAGTATGGAAATTAAGAAAGATTTTGAATGGTTTGGGGCTAACCCTGAGAAGACTATGCCAGTTGTGGAATCCATTGTGCCTACTTCAAAAATTAAGGAAATGTGTGCACAGTGAGTTGAACTGCAAACCTTTATGGATGAAAGTCACCCTAACACAGCTATTGCAAGCCGTGCTGGTGACTATTACACTGACAATGTTGTGAACCACTTTAGGAAAGTCATAAAGGAACGAGAGGTACAGGCCTCTATGGACAGATATGTTGTGCAACAGAAGTCCAGTGACTCTCAAGCTGGTCCTAGTGGCATTAAAAGAAGAAGGGAAGTAACCCCGGAAAAGGACTTGCTACCTCAAGTCCTAATGGAGGGGGATTCCCCTTCTAAACATTAAAAACTTTGACACTCTCCCCTCCTCCCATCCCATTAGTCATCACCAAATCTTCATTAAAGGTAAGTGTCAATTATTCCATTGTGATTATTCTATTGTTATTATTGTTATTGTAATTATTCTATTGCATTAAACTTAATATTTCATGTGGTAAAATTTTTTTTTTTTCATACTTTTGGGTGTCTTGCATGGATTAATTTGATTTCCATTATTTCTTATGGGGAAAATTGATTCACTTTCCGATAATTTTGCTTTACGATGAGTTCTCAGGAACGGATTAATAACGTGAACCGGGGGTCCACTGTATCCCAAACTCCACCTTTAGAGTGCAGGTATTGTACTTCCCACCTCTCGAACTCTAGTCCAGGTAACTGGTTTTCCTGAATTTCTTCACAAAATATTACCCTACTCACACTCCAACAGCTTGTTAAGTTTCAAAAACCATTCATCTCCATTCACTCTTATCTAACCCACTCACACATGCCTGCAGTATGTTCAAGCCCCTATTTATGAACTATAAAATCTTATACAAGATTTCAGTTACGTCTTGCTACTTCTACTTGCATTTAGGTCACACTACACTTGGATGTACAAGCATATATATACAAACACCCCTCTGGATTTTCTTCTATTTTCTTACTACTTGTTCGTGTTTATTTCCTCTTATCTTCATGGGGAAGTGGAACAGAATTCTTCCTCCGTAAGCTATGTGTGTTGCAAGAGGCGACTGAAATGCCAGGAGCAAGTGGCTAGTAACCCCTTCTCCTGTATACATTACTAAAGTTAAAAAGAGAAACTTGTTTTTCTTTTTGGGCCACCCTGCTTTGGTGGGATACTGCCAGTTTGTTGAAAGAAAGAAAGAAAAAAATATTTTAATGAGAATCAGTAAATACTGTACTTAGTTTGCCCTGTTATGTATATAAAGGAAGTTCTGAACAGATTAAGTGTGTGTTTAGGTATATTTATGTGGATCTGCAAATTTTCAGGGGCTGGCACAGGGAGGAGCAGTGAGTGCCGTAGCTGCCATACAGCTACACACACTGGTTGCCTCAGTCATGGTGGTTATCTCTCACCTGGTCACTACTCTAAAGGAACATGTGTCTGCAGTCATCAAGCACAGGTCTTTACCCAGCAGATTTTTTTTGTACCTCTTGTTTATATAATGTAGATTATTTAATGAAAAGAAATATATGTTTTCCTGAGTGTTTACATGCATGCTCAAGTTTATATAGTCACCTGCTTTTATTTGAAAGAGTTCCATTAACGAAGTTTTGGTTAAAGTCTTCACTAAAGAGATAGCATGTTTACTCCGTAATTAAAAATTTTTGCTCTTTTGACAGTCTACATTGATAACTTAATTGATAACCCTTCAGTATTTTGTTTTTCCCTCCATATCTACTCTCCTCTTGCAATCTGTATAGTCAATCTCATACAGTGTTTCCTCGCAGATATTTTCTCTTTTATATCATTTCCATTTTTAAATTATTGCCGTTTGAGTTTCTTTTTAAAAACTCGCTATTAACTAGCATTCCTGTGCTCCATAATTGATTTTCTTAGATTTTTTGCTTTAATGCTGTATCTAACACTAGCCTTAGTACATCTTCATATGTTTCCTAATGTATTGTACATAATGGTGATTTTTCAAATTGGTTTCAAGTCTGTTTATTCCCCCCTCATAAGCAAGTGAAACAAGAAATATATGTTTAAGATATAGAGAACATTGTCAGTCATATTGCTATTTACCATAAGCTTTTGTAGTTTACATACATATATCCTAAGTTGTATAGATTTAGAAAGCTATATATATATATATTTTCATTACCTGTGAAAATAATTAGTATATTCATAGGAAAAACATCCCAGAAATGCTGTTAAGGATTATTTATAATAATGCTTATAACATAATATCCTTGAGCAAAGTAGACTCATTTATTTTTTTTTAATACCTTTATTCCAAAAATTGAGACTCAGAGCATCTAAAAATTATGGGTTGGTTGATGAACACCTTTGGTTGATTTCACAGATCAGACAAGGCCCCACATCTACTGCCAGAGTTGTTGTCTCACTATGATTCCAGCTTGCTTCACAGCAGCTTACCACAGGAACTGCTCTTTGACAATGCCAAAGTTCTGGATCTTCTCACAGGCACCAAGTAAATGCACTGTTGTATTGTAGGATTTTGTTCATTTGAATAATTACTACTATTATAATTTATAGTGTGCTCTTTTAAGTAATAGATTTTAATATGCATTGCTGTAATACAGTGACTGGTAGTGAACCTGATTTCAGTTTTGATTAGCATTATAGCTCAGTTGAGGAAGGATTGAAATTTCATCTACTGCCATCATCAGCTTTTACCTGGAGTCAACAGATTGTTCCATGAAAAGTTATGCATCATGCTGGTAATAAGGAACAAAGTCTGTTCATTTTCTCACTGTATGAATAAACCTTTGCTTAGAATAAAGCCTAAGACATTTCGGGTTACTTGCACCTGTACCTGACCCACCATATACTTGCATCTATGTATGGCAAGAATGAAAGACATTGTAGATTAAGTAGAATATACATATAATTTAAGAATGTTTCACATCCTCAGTCTGGATGAGAAGCGTCTAAATGCCAGCGTCTCAAGCATCATGCGGCGGCAATCCACCGCACAACACACCTCTTCTGCCATGGATATCAACTCAATCAGTGTCGAGGTGGACAGTGCTTGTTCCTCTCCAGGACTTCCCAGGGTAAGTTTAAAATCACTTCTTATATCTTCCATGCAAATAGGGGGCAGACTCGTGTAACATTTTCACTAGCCATGTCAACCTCCTTGAATAGAAAATGTGAGAGAGCTTTCGAAGCCTTTCCGTGTAGTTTTGCTTACAGTTATTGCTCTGTGCAAATGTGTTTCTTTAGCAAGTATATACCAGTGGACAGTTATAAGAATGAAACACGAAGACATTGATAAGAACAAGCAAGGAAAAATCCAAAATTCAGAGATTGGGTGCACAGTAAGAATTAAAAATAACATTTTGTTGGTTAAGGAAATAAAAAAAAGTGGCAATGTGAATGCAGCCCTGAAACAGTGTATAAAATAGACACTTATTAGATGTGTTTCACTGAGAGAGCTTTGTGGATTAATAAAGTTCCAGGTGAGCGAAATGCATTGAAATAAAAGTTTCTTAACATTGCACATGTGTCTGTTTTATGCATTTGTTTGTATTATATACCCTGTGTGATAGAGTCAGTGGTTGCACCTTCATATGTGATGTTAGATATTCAGTCTGCTGTCTGATACTTGTAAGTAAACTTGGTGAAGAATTAGACATGTGCAACATCTGGGCATCTTCATTTGTAGATGTGTAATTCTTGATATTGTGAGTATCGTATACCATTCATATACCAATAATCTAGGTAAAAAAGAAAAAAAGAGTAAACCATTATATGATTCTTTCAGCGGTCACTGGAAGAAGAAATCACTTTTGAGTCTCTGAAAAAGGTGCTAACTGAGAGTCCAGAGCAGAAGAGGAAGGCAGAGGAGGAGCGACGCAAACAGATCACAGAAGCTTTCATGACTGAATCTTTTGAGGCCTTGGTGGCAAAGATTCAGGCAAAGGTTAGTTATGCTCTGTTGTATTATATTCTATATGCTTCTTCTTTTACCTCATCAGCTGCCTCTCACCAATGTAGGGCGACCCTAAAAGAAAAATTACATTCACGACTATTCATTAAATACGTAGTTGTCTAGTCAGATGTGTGCAGATATGATAATTCAAATGAGGTTTCAGACTGTGACATCCCCACCTCTCCTTCATAGTGCAAGCACTATGTTTCCCACCTCCATGACTCGAGTTAGGCTAACCAATTCCCTGAATCCTTTCATAAGTGTTACCTTCCTGCCACTCTCAGCACAAGAAGCCACAAAAACCATTTGTCCCCAATCACTAAGATCTATCATGCTCACACAAGCCAGCTGCTCAATCCCCTAGCACTCAAAGCCTCCTGCACCAGCTCCCTCCAACTCTCCTTTCATATTGAATATATTAATGACAGGAAGGAAATATTAAGTAATGCATATCTTTTTTTTTACAGCAACCAGATACTCTTCAGAATAAACTCACCGAGATCTTCAACCGGCTTCCTCCCTCCTGTCCACCAGCGCAGACAACCACAGCCATGTCTTGTGATACTGCTGCTGGACTCACCTCAACAACTTCTAACTATCAGTTGCCATATCCTGATATATATATTTACTAATCCTTCATGTCTTTCTTGAAGCTGTATTGCTTTTGAGAAAATTATTTGTACAAATTTTTGAAGGTTAACAATTGTGATAGTCTTAAATATTGAATTTTCAAAGATCGATAATAGGGTAGTCTTAAGTGTATGTTATTAATGATAACCATTTGTTCGTAATTATGAGCAGCTATGTTAAGAATTTTGTTGCTCAGTTGTATATTGAATTTCTGTGCTAATATTGTATACAAGACACTGTTGTAAGGCTGTCAGTGTGTGCATTTACATAGTAAACTATAAAAGATAGACTTGAATTTCCACTGGTGCATGTAGTATTATTCTGCTGACAGAAAACATTCAGAGCAGTCATGCATTTTTTTAATATTACATACAATTTTTTTTATAGAAAAATATATACTGTACTTTATCACAAAATGTAAACTGAATAATAAGTCACAATGTTATGAACTGAACATTTCCTAACAAATCCACAAATTTGAAATGAAAGCTGAGAGGCCTTTCAGTCCACCTTGAACCATCATCAGGTTGCAAATATGTTAGAAAAGATAAAAAGCCAGATATGGATGAACCCATTCTCATACCATTAGTAATATGTGTGTGGATTTGAATGTTTCTTTGTACTATATTTAATTGCTGAATGTGTTTTTATAGATTTATGTTGCCTATTCTAATCTAAATTAAAGTATAGTAAGCAGTACAATATTTGTAGGTTTACAAGAGGCACTAGAAATTGACAGTTTGAGAATTGTATAAGAAGTTTAAAATTCCCATTTTCCACATATACCTCAATCTTTTCTCTAATTCTGTGCATTTCTAGAGTACTGATACAGGGTCTTCAGTCTATCCTCGTAGGAAGATTAATACGGTATAGTAAATGAGAATGGGTTGGACAACTAGCGTCAGGTCAAGTCACGTGTGTTCTGAAGAGCTTTCAAGTTTGTGGGTTTTAGAAGCTCTCTAAAAGCTTGAATGTGCATTCATTCATTAAGTAACCAAAGTTATTTCTTGTATTATGCAAGTGTTCATTTCCATTGTGTATTTTTTTTTTTTTTTTTACACGTCGGCCATTTCTCACCGAGACAGGTGACACAAAAAGAAAGAAAAACCCAAAAAGAAAGAAAAAACTTTCATCATCATTCAACATTTTCACCATCACTCATACATAATCACTGTCTTTGCAGATGAGCTCAGATACGACAGTTTAGATGTTCCTCCAAACTGCCAATATTCTAAACCCCTCCTTTACAGTGCAGGCATTGTACTTCCCATTTCCAGGACTCAAGTCCTGTTAACTGCTTTTCCTGAATCCCTACACTAAATATTACCCTTCTTACACTCCAACAGCTCGTCAGGTCCCAAAAACCATTCGCCTCCATTCACTCCTATCTAACACACACACGCACGATTGCTGGAAGTCCAAGCCCCTCCCCCACAAAACCTTTACCCTCTCCCTCTGACCTTTACAGGGACAATCCCTACCCCGCCATCCTTCCCCAGCAGATTTATACACTCTCCAAGTCATTCTACTTTGTTCCATTCTCTGTAAATGATCAAACCACCTCAACAGCTCCTCTTTTAGTAACTCCACACCACCACCTAATTTCCACACTACGAATTCTCTGCATAATATTTACACTGCACATTGCCCTTAGACACAACATCTCCACTGCCTCCAGCCGCCTCCTTGCTGCAGCATTTACAACCCATGCTTCACACCCATATAAGAGTGTTGGTACTATACTCTTGTACATTCCCTTCTTTGCCTCCATGGCTAACGTTCTTTGTCTCCATAGATACTTCAAAGCACCACTTGCCTTTTTTCCTTCATCAATTCTGTGGTTTACCTCATCCTTCATAAACCCACCTGCTGACAAGTCAACTCCCAAATATCTGAAAACATTCACTTCTTCCATACTCCCTCCCTCCAATGTGATATCTAATTTTTCTTTATCTAAATCATTTGATATCTGCATCATCTTACTCTTATCTATATTTACTTTCAACTTTCTACCTTTACACACCCTCCCAAACTCGTCCACTAACCTTTGCAACTTTTCTCAAGAGTCCTCCAGAAGCACAGTATCATCAGCAAAAAGTAACTGTGTCAACTCCCATTTTGTATTTGATTCCTCATAATTTAATTCCACCCCTGTCCCCAACAACCTAGCATTTACTTCTTTTACAACCCCATCCATAAATATGTTCAGCAACCATTGTGACATTACACATCCCTGTCTAAGACCTACTTTTACTGAGAAGTAATTACCTTCTCTCCTACACACCCTAACCTGAGCCTCACTATCCTCATAAAAACTTTACAGCATTTAGTAACTTGCTACCTATTCTATACATTTGCAACATCTGCCACATTGCTCCCCTATCCACTCTATCATATGCCTTTTCTAAATCCGTAAATGCAATAAAAACTTCCCTACCTTTATCTAAATACTGTTTACATATATGATTCGATGTAAACACCTGATCTACACATCACTTACCCATTTTAATGTCTCCTTGCTCATTTGCAGTCCTGCTCTCTGTCTTACCCCTAGTTCTTTCAATAATAACCCTACCATACACTTTACCTGGTATACTAAGTAAACTACTACTATCAACACACCGGCCGTATCCCACCTAGGCATGGTGACCCCCCCCAAAAAAAAAAATACTCTTTATTCTGTAAACTTATTCCCCTATAATTTTTAGTCTCTCTTGTCCCCCTTCCCTTTATATAAAGGAATTATACGTGCTCTCTGCCAATCCCTAGGTACCTTCCCCTCTTTCATACATTTATTAAAAAATACCAACCGCTCCAACAGTATATCTCTCTCCCTGCTTTTAACATTTCTGTCATGATCCCATCAGTTCCAGCTGCTTTATTCACTTTCATTCTATGCAATGCCTCATGCACCTCCCCCACACTCACATCCTGCTCTTCTTCACTCCTAAAAGATGTGTATTTATTGGATATATTTCTGAAGCTGTTGGAAGATACATTCCTCATGGTAAAATTTTTGACTCATGAATGAGGGAATTTATTATTGGTAATATTTCTGATGTGACTGGAAGAAATGTTCTTCAGTGGTGATAGAAGTTTTGACTTATGAATGAGTAATTATATATGCTTATTGAGGCTAGAGGTATACAACACATGGCTTCTGTGTCTCGGTATAAATATCTTTTAAAGAAATTGTATTTGGCATTGTATAAAATAAAATTTAATATTGCCAAAAATTAAAAGATTTCTTCCAGATGGTGTTTGTATAAAAATAAATAATTTCTGTAGTAGTAGTAGTAGTATCACCACTCACATGGAACTGTTAATACATTCAACATTCACCTAAATTTTGAAAAAAAGCAAGAAGAAAAATTTACAATTACAATTTTTCAAAATATCTAATTTGAAATTTTTTAAATAAGATGGACTCTTTCTAAAAGCTTGATTTACAAAATGAATCAAATTCTAAATTTTTCACTTACTATTTTGTATGAAGGAACATTCCAAATTTCAATTTGATCTCTAAAATTCAAGATTTTCTGTAAAATAGTAACCTCATATTTTAAAATCCTGGCTTTAACAGTGCAGTCAGTATTTTCATGGTGAAGGAACTTTATCATGGCTTAATCCAGGTATATGATATATATTTGTTATGGCTGCAGTTTCTATATGTGGTGGTATATCTTTTCAAGGTAGGTTAAAGGGATTTGATCCAAGAAATTGGTACTAATGCTCCATTCTTATTCCCAGGTGTTGTATAATTCCTACAGGTTTGGTGCTTTCTTTTGAATGTATTAATTTTTTTTAACTGGTCATTTCCCACCAAGGCAAGGTGACCCCCCCCCCCAAAAAAAAAAAAAAAAAATAAAAGAAACACTTTCATGATGGTGAAAGTTTTTCTTTTTCGGGCCACCCTGTCTTGGTGGGAATCAGCCAGTGTGATAATAATAATAATAAAAAACTTTCATCATCACTCACTCCATCACTGTCTTGCCGGAGGTTTGCCGATACTGCAGTTCAAAAACTGCAATGTATCTCCACCCCTCCTTCAGAATACAGTCATACCCTGCCCTTTGTCATTAATTAGTTCCAAGAGCTGTGATGTAACCTAGTTTTTGATGTAAACTGGACATAATGCCTTAAAATGATGACAAACACTGTAAAACTAGCATAAATAACTCGTGAAAGAATATAACTACTATTGCTAAACCTTAAAAAACACTAAAAGCATATTTTAGTCATTTTTTTTTTTAAGAGTAATGAAAATAATGGAGGTATAATATCTTGGCCTAGGCCCACTCCTTAGGCCTCTGAGGCAATCTATCATTTTTCCTTAAGAACTTCTTAACTGAAAGACATTTCCGTGTTCGTGTTAATAATGTGCTTTCCCTGGACTTTGTCCAAGCTGAAGGTGTCCCTCAGGGATGTGTTCTGAGCACAACACTTTTTCTCCTTGCTATAAATGATCTGGCCTTTGTTCTTCCATCCAGTATTTTGTCATCGCTCTGTGTTGATGTCTTCACTATAGCTTGTGAAGGCACTGACTGTCACCTCATTGCAGTTTCTCTCCAGCATGCAGTCAACCATCTTTCCAGTTGGGCCACCACTCATGGGTTTCAATTTTCTAGCTCTAAAACTCACCAAATTACTTTCACTAGGCTCTCTGTCATCTCTGATCATCCATTGTATCTATATGGCTTGTGTATCCCAGAATGTGATATGGTCAGGTTTCTTGGCCTTCTGTTTGACCATAGGTTGTCCTGGGAACCTCACATTACCTCTCTGAAGGCAATTTGCGATAGCCGGCTGAACCTCTTAACACCCTCGCTCATCTTTCATGGGGGGCTGATCGTAGAACTCTCCTTCGACTACATTTAGCCATAATTTTATTGAAAATCGATTATGGCGACCAGATAGATTCAGTGGCCTCTCCTGCAACTCTCTCTAGGTTTAATCCCATCCATCACCAAGGATTACATTTATGCCTCGGTGCTTTTCACTCTTTGCCAGTTGAGAGCCTCTTTGTAGAGGTGAATATTCCATCCTTGTCCGATCGCCATGATGCTCATTGCTTTCACTATTATGTTTGATTTCATGACCTCCGCAATCCTTCCATACACAGGATAGTCACTGGTGTTAGTAGACGTTCTTTATTCGTTCATTGCCCCTGTTTACTCCATTCCTTTTCTCTTTGCGTACATTCACTTTTGTCTTCTCTTCAGTTACCACCTTTGTGTTCATGTAGCATCTCACTTTTTCCTACCCCCTTGAGAAGTTCTGACGGTTCGTGTCTGTTCTTTCCCACTACCATGTGCGAAACCCCACCTGCCTACGGTGGCTTCTTGCTCTCTTTTTCTTAACCACTTCTGATCTCATTCTCATGCCATCGCAGTGTACACCAATGGTTCCAAGTCTTCTGATGGCATCAGATTCGCAGAGGTGTTTCTGGACAGTGTTGCGCGAGGGCATCTATTATCCCCGGCTAGTATTTTTACGGCTGAATTTTATGCCATTCTCATAGCACTTATCTGTCTTGCATCTATGCCTGTGTCACAATTTGTGGTAGTTTCAGACTCCCTTAGTGCTTTACAGGTTATACAAAAATTTGATACACCTCATTCCCTGGTCCTTCATATCCAGCTTTGGTTATGCCGTGTCTCTAGCAAGCACACATATTTTTTTGTTGGGTCCCCGGTCATGTTGACATACAGGTCAATGATCAGGCAGACACCACTGCGCGGTCAGCAGTACATGACCTCCCAGTTTCATATAGAGGTGTTCCATTCACAGACTATTTTGCTGTAATTGCTACCCACCTTCGCACCCGTTGGCAACAACGTTGGTCTGATATGCTCTATAATAAACTACATTCTATTAAACCGAGTATAGGTTTCTGGTCGTCTTCGTATCATCAATGTCAAGGTTGGGAGACTACTCTCTTCTGTCTTCGCATTGGCCACACTCGTTTTACTCATGGGTATCTCATGGAGAGGCACCCTGTTCCACTCTGTGAGAATTGTCAGGTTCCAGTTTCTGTTAGCCACATTCTGTTGGACTGCCCACTCTATCAACGAGCACTATCCACTGCCTCACTGCACTCCATGACCTAATAATCATCCCTCTCCCTCTTGCTACCCATTACCCCTGCATCCTTCCCAGCCTGGTGGTGTTGTATGACCCTTGTAGGTTTAGCGCTTCTTTTTGATTATAATAATAATGAAAACTAAAAAATTATGATGTAGGTGATGTTGCTGCCTGACTTAAAGTTGGACATAATGACACTTGCTGAACTGAAATTTTCTCTAGAAAAGTGGCGTAAGGCAAATTTGATGTAGGTTAAAATGACATAAAGTGGGGGTATGACTGTAATAATAATTATGAGATATATTTTGATGCAGTTATCAGATGAGCTCAGAATTAGTTGCTTTTACTCCCGGTCAACACTGCCTATAAAATACAACTTTATATGATCTCGTTTAAAAACACAATGTATTTATTTGTTCATTACAACCTAGATTTTAATGTGTTCATGGGAAGCAATAAACGCGTAGGGGTTGTACGAGACCCGAGAAGTGGAGGCGACTGTAATTGGGGTTGATTAAAACAAAGGAAACATAACTCAGATCTTTGCGTAAACGCATTCTTGAAGTTTTTTGTATAATACTTTCAAAGTATTTTTGCATTGCTAGTGCAAAACTATTTGACCACTTAAGTATAAAATTTGATATTTATTTGTATGGGTTATTACCTCCATTTTGAACTACAGTGACCAGGTCAATAGTATATTCCGTGATAAATCTTACTATATATATAGTGGACCCCCGCATAACGATCACCTCCAAATGCGACCAATTATGTAAGTGTATTTATGTAAGTGCGTTTGTACGTGTATGTTTGGGGGTCTGAAATGGATTAATCTACTTCACAATATTCCTTATGGGAACAAATTTGGTCAGTACTGGCACCTGAACATACTTTGGAGTGAAAAAATATCGTTAACCGGGGGTCCACTGTATTCAAGGTTAGATAGAAAGAATTATTGTCTCAAATATTTTATGGATTGTAATTAGTTACAGAAATTAGAAGACAGACCTGTTGATTAATATAAAATTTTTTATACATGTTAGTAGATGTTCTATAGGCAAACATCTTGACTGGTATTATATGGTTTCTGTTTGTGATACATAGGATAACATGTTAGTTGTGATTTACCATGAATTTAAGAGGAGATACAGGGTTACTTGAGGTTAGTCAAAAAAGTCAGTTTTCTTCTTTCTTTCAACAAACCGGCTGTATCCCACCGAGGCGGGGTGGCCCAAAAGGAAAAACGAAAGTTTCTCCTTTTACATTTAGTAATATATACAGGAGAAGGGGTTACTAGCCCCTTGCTCCCGAAAAGTCAGTTTTATCCTTATAGATTCATAGCATGTTACTAGACCTTGTTGAACCACCATAGTATCCCTATAAAGGTCACCATCAGATATTATGCATTTCCTAACTGTGTATATCCAGTTATCAGTTTTAAGCAAATTTCCTATGCCCACACTTGGTGGAGATAGGTACTACCTACCTGGAGTCTACCTGGAGGGTGTTTCAAGTGTCAGTGTCCCTACGGCCCAATCCTTGAGCAGGCCACCCGGTGGATCAGGGCTTGATCAACCAGGCTGTTACTGCTGCCCAAACGTAGTCCACAGCCTGGCTGATTGGGTACTGACTATTGTACAACTGTAAGTCATTGCCTTCCTATATAATGTTAAGAAGTTCAGTGTTTTAACATCTTTAGTGGTCATAAGATCAGTATCATGTAGAAACAGATCTCATTCATTTTCATGTTTTAACTTTCCAGGTACCATTGTACAACTAAGTAAATGCCTTCTTATAAAATGTTAAGAAGTTCACTGTTGTAAAAACATCTCTTGTGGTTGTAAGAACAGTCATTAAAGACATACCACAATAATGCTCATGTCTTAATGCCCTAGTATTGTATCAAGTGTGTTTACTTTATCAGTGATTAGTGAAAATATTAGTTAAAATATGTTAGCTGTTATGGTGAATGTGTAACACTGACACAAGATTCAGGTGTTTTATCACAGAAACTGTGACAACTTTTCCCCTCAAGGGAGGTTCCTTGATGCTGGTGAGGGGCTCTTGATCTATCAAAATGGATCTGTGCTCCAGTTCCATGAATTGAGTCTGAATGCCTTCCAACATCCCCCCCCCACAGGTGCTGTATAATCCCTACGGGTTTAACGTCCCTATTTTTTTTTTTCAACAAGTCGGCTGTCTCCCACCGAGGCAGGGTGACCCAAAAAGAAAGAAAATCCCCAAAAAGAAAATACTTTCATCATCATTCAACACTTTCACCTCACACATAATCACTGTTTTTGCAGAGGTGCCCAGAATACAACAGTTTAGAAGCATATACGTATAAAAATACACAATATATCCCTCCAAACTGCCAATATCCCTAACCCCTCCTTTTGAGTGTAGGCATTGTATTTCCTATTTCCAGGACTCGAGTTCGGTTATATAAAATAACTGGTTTCTCTGAATCCCTTCACTAAATATTACCCTGCTCACACTCCAACAGCTCGTCAGGTTCCAAATACCATGCGTCTCCATTCATTCCTATCTAACACGCTCACACACGCTGGAAGTCCAAACCCCTCGCCCACAACACCTTTACCCCCTCCCTCCAACCTTTTCGAGGACAACCCCTACCCCGCCTTCCTTCTCCTACAGATTTATACGCTCTCCATGTCATTCTACTTTGATCCATTCTCAACAAACCCTCTTCAGTCCTCTGACTAATAACTTTATTAACTCCACACCTTCTAACTTCCACACTCCGAATTTTCTGCATAATATTTACACCACACATTGCCCTTAGACAGGACATCTCCACTGTCTCTAACCGCCTCCTCGCTGCAGCATCTACAACCCAAGCTTCACACCCATATAAGAGTGTTGGTACTACTATACTTTCATAATTCCCTTCTTTGCCTCCATAGATAACATTTTTTACCTCCACATATACCTCAATGCACCACTCACCTTTTTTCCTCCATCAATTCTATGATTAATCTCATCCTTCATAAATCCATCCGCTGACATGTCAACTCCCAAGTATCTGAAAATATTCACTTCTTCCATACTCCTCCTCCCCAATTTGATAACCAATATTTCTTTAAATCATTTGATACCCTTCATCACCTTACTCTTCTCTATGTTCACTTTCAACTTTCTACCTTTACACACACTCCCAAATTCATCCACTAACCTTTGCAGTTTTTCTTTAGAATCTCCCATAAGCACAGTATCATCAGCAAAAAGTAACTGTGTCACTTCCCATTTTGTATTTAATTCCCCATAATTTAATCCCACCCCTCTCCTGAACACCCTAGCATTTACTTCTTTTACAACCCCATCTATAAATATATTAAACAACCATGGTGACATTACACATCCCTGTCTAAGACCTACTTTTACTGGGAAGTAGTCTCCCTCTTCTACACACCCTAACCTGAGCCTCACTATCCTCATAAAAACTCTTTACAGCATTTAATAACTTGCCACCTATTCCGTATACTTGCAACATCTGGCACATTGCTCCCCTATCCACTCTATCATATGCCTTTTCTAAATTCATAAATGCAATAAAAACTTCCCTACTTTTATCTAAATACTGTTCACATATATGCTTCAATGTAAACACTTGATCTACACATCCACTACCCACTTTAAAACCTCCTTGCTCATCCGCAGTTCTACATTCTGTTTCACCTCTAATTCTTTCAATAATAACCCTACTGTACACTCTTCCTGGTATACTCAGTAAACTTACTCCTCTATAATTTTTACAATCTCTTTTGTCTCCCTTCCCTTTATATAAAGGGACTATACACACTCTCTGCCAATCCCTAGGTACCTTTCCCTCTTTCATACATTTATTAAACAAAAATACCAACCACTCCAACACTATGTCCCCCCCTGTTTTTAACATTTCTGTCATGATCCCGTCAGTTCCAGCTGCTTTACCCCCTTTCATTCTACGTAATGCCTCATGCACCTCCCCCACATTCACATCCTGCTCTTCTTCACTCCCCCCTCAAGGAAGGTTCCTTGATGTTGGTGAGGAGCTCTTGATTTAGGGAATTGTATCTGCTCCAGTTCCCCGAATTAAGCCTGAATGCCTTCCACATCCCCCCCCCTGGCGCTGTATAATCCTCCGGGTTTAGCGCTCCCCCTTGATTATAATAATAATAATCTTCTTCACTCCTAAAAGATGGTATACCTCCCTGGCCAGTGCATGAAATTACTGCCTCCCTTTCATCATCGACATTTAACCCTTAAACTGTCCAAACGTAGATCTACATTTTTTTCAACATTTGAAAGTATGTAAAAAAACGTAGATCTTTTTTTTTTTTTTAAATTTGAAAATGTGTAAAAAAAACTTTGATCTACTTTTTTTTTTGTTATATGTATTTGAAAATATGTAAAAAATGTAGGTCTACTTTTGGAGCACTACGCATGTGAACCTAGATCTGTTTGGACAGTTTAAGGGTTAAGTTCCTCAAAATATTCTCACCATCTACCCAATAACTTCATCTCCCCATCTACTAACTCCCCTACTCTGTTTTTAACTGACAAATCCATACTTTCCCTAGGCTTTCTTAACTTGTTTAACTCACTCCAAATTTTTTTCTTATTTTCATTAAAATTTCTTGACAGTGCCTCTCCCACTCTATCATCTGCTCTCCTTTTACACTCTGTCACTACTCTCTTCACCTTTCTTTTACTATCCATATACTCTACTCTTCTTATAACACTTCTTTGTAAAAACCTCTCATAAGCTACCTTTTTCTCTTATCACACCTTGTACTTCATCATTCCACAAATCACTCCTCTTTCCTCCTGCACCCACCCTCCTATAATCACAAACTTCTGCCCCACATTCTAATACTGCATTTTTA
Source organism: Cherax quadricarinatus (assembly GCF_038502225.1). Lineage (NCBI taxonomy): Eukaryota > Metazoa > Arthropoda > Malacostraca > Decapoda > Parastacidae > Cherax > Cherax quadricarinatus. The sequence goes on along the minus strand of NC_091296.1, from coordinate 111,032 downwards.
AAACTATTCCAACCCTCATCAATCCCCTCACTACTCATACTTGCACCAGCAAGTTTTTCAAGGCTTCTAAGCTTACTGATACATGAACAATTTGTGGTGGTGCATAGCCAACTAGTGATCTTGCAACACTGTGATCCTTCTGGGTTTAGTGCCTAATCTGAGTATAATAATACCCAGATGTGAAGGAACTGAGACTTGACTCCTGCGACCAAGTGTAGGAAAGTACATGTGAACATACATGCTCTTTTGGCAATTCATGGAGTAGCCTTTTGGAATCTCAAGAAACAGTTATTCCAGGTCCTTTATACAACACGTCAGTCCCATTATAGAGCATTGTATGACCCTTGTGGGTTTAGTGCTTAGTTTTAATTATAATAATACAGATAATCCTGTCTTGGAGTATGTAGCACCAGTATAGAACCCACACTTGCAAAAGCATGTTAGTAAATTGGAGAAAGTGTAGAGGTATTGAGTGGCTTGTTCCTGAGCTAATGGGTATGAGCCATGAAAAGAGGCCAGCAGAACTGAATTTAGTAACATTATAGGACGAAAGAACCAGGGGAGACATGATATCAAGACACTCAGAGGAATTGATATGGTGGGTCTGGACAGAATGTTGAGTCATTACAACAGGTACTCTGGGACACAGCTGGAAGTTAGTCACAGATGAACCACAGGGTTGTCAGGAAGTATTTCTTCAGTTTTGGGCAGTGCTTTATGGTCCTTGTGGGTTTAGCACTTAGTTATAATGATAATAATTCAAGTCTCAAGAGTAGCTGGAAAGTGGAATGATGGTGGTGAGGAAGTGGCTCGTTGGCAACTATGGTGGTCAGGCATGCACTATAACAAATTGCGTTCTATTACACAGCTTTTTGGTTTGTGAGCATCTTACCACAGTTGCCGTTCTCGGGAGATTGGACTCTCCCAGCTCCACATTGTTCATACACGCCTTACCCATGGGTATTTCATGGATAGACACCCTATTCCTCTCTGTGAGGTTTGTCAGGTCCCTATTTCGGTTCTTCACTTTCTTGTCAATTGCCTGGTTTACCAGTGAGCACGCAGGATTTACCTCCAACACCGCCACCGACCTTCCACTCTTTATTTTCTCTACTTGCAGACGATCCCACCTTTGACTCCCAATCCCTTTTTGACTTTTTGACAGCAACTGTTTTATTATACAAACTTTGACACATAGCCCTTAGCATCCCTTCCATCCCTTTTCTTCCCTCACCTCTGATCCCCTCTCCACCTGGCTGTTTATAAGCTCACTATTTGCTGCCCCGCAGTGCTGTATGACCCTTGTCGGTTTAGCGCTTTCTTTGATTATAATAATGATGGTGAAGTGATGGAGGTAGGCTCCTTACATAGTTTTAAGAACAGGTATATTAGAGCCTATGAGGGTATGAGCGAGTGACTGAAGAGTGACAAGAGGTATGGCCAGGGGTCTGATAATCAACCCCTGCAACCACAAATAAGTAAATACAAAGTTTTGATTAAACACACTAACACAAACATATACAAACCCTCCCTCACCTTCCACACTCACTACAAATACTTCAATCTCAAAGATGACGGAAACCTGCAAGCAGATTTAGATTTTATCAATAATAATAATCTTTATTTCTACAAGTACACGATCCCCTCAAGGGAGGTTCCTTGATGCTGGTGAGGGGCTCTTGATCAAGGGAGGTTCCTTGATGCTGGTGAGGGGCTCTTGATCAAGGGAGGTTCCTTGATGCTGGTGAGGGGCTCTTGATCAAGGGAGGTTCCTTGATGCTGGTGAGGGGCTATTGATCAAGGGAGGTTCCTTGATGCTGGTGAGGGGCTCTTGATCAAGGGAGGTTCCTTGATGCTGGTGAGGGGCTCTTGATCAAGGGAGGTTCCTTGATGCTGGTGAGGGGCTATTGATCAAGGGAGGTTCCTTGATGTTGGTGAGGGGCTCTTGATCAAAGGAGGTTCGTTGATGCTGGTGAGGGGCTCTTGATCAAGGGAATTGGATATGTGCTCCAGTTCTCTGAATTAAACCTGAATACCTTCCATCTCACCCCCCCCCCGGTAGGCGCTGTATAATCCCTATGGGTTTAGTGCTTCCCATGATTATAATAGTACAAGTACATGATACAAATATACAGACCATAGCTGACATCAATGACACTATATAGAAAGCCCCTGGTTATCCAGAGCATTTCAGGCAAATTAGGTCAATTTTGTCCCCAGGACGCCACAGCCCTGTATGTTGACCCTTTTGGATTTAGCAATTAATTATAATTATAATAATATGAGGGAAAATTCTTAGGAATCCACCTTGATAATAGACTCAAATTTCATACACATATACAACAAATTTCTAAGAAAATTTCCAAGACTGTAGGCATACTATCGAAGATACGGTACTATGTTCCACAGTCAGCCCTCCTGGCCCTATATCACTCTCTTATTTACCCCTATCTCACCTATGGAATTTGTGCATGGGGCTCAACAACAATTAACCATCTCAGACCACTAATTACCCAACAAAAGGCTGCAGTTAGAATGATAACAAATTCTCACTACAGGCAGCACACTCCACCAATATTCAAAACAGTCAACCTACTCACCATACAAAACATCCATACTTATTACTGCACCTACTACATACATAGAACACTTAACTCTGATATTAACCCTCCCCTCAAACATCTCCTTGCCAACCTCAACAGAACACATGACCATAACACAAGGCACAGATCACTCTTTGATGTTCCTCGTGTCCATCTCACGCTGTGCAAAAACTCAATGCACATAAAAGGCCCTAAAATCTGGAATTCATTACCTGTAAATATAAAAGAAACACTACCTGTTTATAAATTCAAGTCTCTTCTCAAAGATCACTTACTCACTCAAAACCAAATAAATACTGAATAACTGAACCTTATAAATTGTATATCCTATATGTTACTCACAATTATATCACACAAATGTTAAACCTAGGACCCAATCTAACTTTGTTATTTTGTTAAATACACTACCTAACAGAATACTCCATTCGACTGAATGTACAGCAATGCATGCAACCATATGACCTGTCTTTGTAATACTCATTTGTGCTTTATAGTTATCTGTTTACAATAATGTTTTATCACTGATTTCATCATTGCTTAGTTAATCTTAAGTTAATTTTAAGCCAGCCCGTAATGCTATGCATAGTATAAGTGGCTTTGGCATGCTGCTCTTACCTGTATTTTTTTGTACCTCTGTATGTATGCTAAAATTACTAAATAAATAAATAAATAAATAATAATATTAATAACCAGTCGGCTAACACCCAGGTACCTACTTGCTGCTAGGTGAACATGGACAGCAGGTGTCTTAATGAAACACGTCCTAAAGTTTCCACCCATATCGGGTAACGAACCCCTGACCTCAGTGTGAGCTGAGTGCGCTACTAGTACACATGATACGAGAAGTGAGGTAATCGGTCCCTCATCTACCTGTCACTGTCTCTATTTCGAACCGATGAAGCCGCTACTGACTGGCGAAACATTGGCAGCTAGAGATACCCAGATGTAGCACCTGTGTCTGACTCCTGATCGTAGAATTGTAACTCTTAAACCGAAAATTAATACTGTGTAAAAATATAGAGGGGTAACCATAACAGTTGTAAAATGTTGTCAATAAATGTTTAAACCAGTGTTTATAACCTATGTTGCCTGGACTTGTCTGACAGTGATGACGAAGAATGATGAAGTATGGTGGCTAAAGCTCCCGCTTCACACACGGAGGGCCCGGGTTCGATTCCCGGCGGGTGGAAACATTTCGACACGTTTCCTTACACCTGTTGTCCTGTTCACCTAGCAGCAAATAGGTACCTGGGTGTTAGTCGACTGGTGTGGGTCGCATCCTGGGGGACAAGATTAAGGACCACAATGGAAATAAGTTAGACAGTCCTCGATGACGCACTGACTTTCTTGGGTTATCCTGGGTGGCTAACCCTCCGGGGTTAAAAATCCGAACGAAATCTTATCTTATCTTATCTTATCTTAAGCATGATAAGGTAGCATGATGAAGCATGATAAGCATACAAACAGGTGTTGTCTCAAGACTGTCATCCTGGACCGCGACATAGAGGCCATCACAGGTGTTGTCTCAAGACTGTCATCCTGGACAGCGACATAGAGGCCATCACAGGTGTTGTCTCAAGACTGTCATCCTGGACCGCGACATAGAGGCCATCACAGGTGTTGTCTCAAGACTGTCATCCTGGACCGCGACATAGAGGCCATCACAGGTGTTGTCTCAAGACTGTCATCCTGGACAGCGACATAGAGGCCATCACAGGTGTTGTCTCAAGACTGTCATCCTGGACAGCGACATAGAGGCCATCACAGGTGTTGTCTCAAGACTGTCATCCTGGACCGCGACATAGAGGCCATCACAGGTGTTGTCTCAAGACTGTCATCCTGGACAGCGACATAGAGGCCATCACAGGTGTTGTCTCAAGACTGTCATCCTGGACAGCGACATAGAGGCCATCACAGGTGTTGTCTCAAGACTGTCATCCTGGACAGCGACATAGAGGCCATCACAGGTGTTGTCTCAAGACTGTCATCCTGGACCGCGACATAGAGGCCATCACAGGTGTTGTCTCAAGACTGTCATCCTGGACAGCGACATAGAGGCCATCACAGGTGTTGTCTCAAGACTGTCATCCTGGACAGCCACACAGACGCCATCACTCCTCCAACCATAAACAATAACAATATCTTCTTACACTGTCCTCTCCCCCTCCCCTCACCCTTCTCTTTCTTACCTGTCTCTCCCCTCACTCGTTCCCCATCCCTCTATTCCCCCTCACTCTCCCCTCACTCACTCGCCAGCCTTCAAGAGGGGTTCACCTCCTTCCCCTCGCTCACGTAAGTTACACTTCAGAGTATTGATACTGTCACCAGCTCTAACACAAACTATATATATATATATATATATATATATATATATATATAAATATGTATATATATATATTTTTTCATTTATGTTAATGTAAAAATTAATAATTTTGTACCAAAAGAACCTTAGAAAACTTACCTAACCTTATTATAACAAGTGCAATTTAATGTGGTCTAATCCATCTAAATATATTTTAGATAAGTTTACAATAATTTAATAAACACACACAATGAAATATATTTTTATTGTTACCTGGAGTATACCTGTTGAGGGTCTCAGGGGTCAACGCCCCCGCGGCCCAGTCTGTGACCAGGCCTTATGGTGGATTAGGGCCTGATCAACCAGGCTGTTATTGGTTCGTTAGGTTCAGAATGATTTTTGCGAAATTATTCCATACACAAATTTTCGCTTGCCTTATTCGGCAAGAAGAGCGTTGTTATTCAAGCCAAATTCTCATGTTTTGCCTATTCGGCACGACATTATATATATATGTCGTGCCGAATAGATACGATATATACACCATGTTAATTCAAGAATTTCATTGTTGTGGGAGAATGCTCCTCACTGTGGGAGAATGCTCCTCACTGTGGGAGAATGCTCCTCACTGTGAGAGAATGCTCCTCACTGTGGGAGAATGCTCCTCACTGTGAGAGAATGCTCCTCACTGTGAGAGAATGCTCCTCACTGTGAGACAATGCTCGTCTTCACTATGGGAGAATGCTCCTCACTGTGGGAGAAAGCTCTTCACTGTGAGAGAATGTTCCTCACTGTGGGAGAATGCTCGTCTTCACTATGGGAGAATGCTCCTCACTGTGGGAGAATGCTCCTCACTGTGAGAGAATGTTCCTCACTGTGGGAGAATGCTCCTCACTGTGGAGGAATGCTCGTCTTCACTGTGGGAGAATGCTCCTCACTGTGGGAGAACGCTCCTCACTGTGAGAGAATGCTCCTCACTGTGGGAGAATGCTCCTCACTGTGAGAGAATGCTCCTCACTGTGAGAGAATGCTCCTCACTGTGAGACAATGCTCGTCTTCACTATGGGAGAATGCTCCTCACTGTGGGAGAAAGCTCTTCACTGTGAGAGAATGTTCCTCACTGTGGGAGAATGCTCGTCTTCACTATGGGAGAATGCTCCTCACTGTGGGAGAATGCTCCTCACTGTGAGAGAATGTTCCTCACTGTGGGAGAATGCTCCTCACTGTGGAGGAATGCTCGTCTTCACTGTGGGAGAATGCTCCTCACTGTGGGAGAACGCTCCTCACTGTGAGAGAATGCTCCTCACTGTGGGAGAATGCTCTTCACTGTGAGAGAATGCTCCTCACTGTGAGATAATGCTCCTCACTGTGGGAGAATGCTCCTCACTGTGAGAGAATGATCCTCACTGTGGGAGAATGCTCCTCACTGTGGGAGAATGCTCGTCTTCACTGTGAAAGAATGCTCCTCTTCACTGTGGGAGAATGCTCCTTTTCACTGTGGGAGAATGCTCCTTTTCACTGTGGGAGAATGATCTTCCTCACTGTGAGAGAATGCTTCTCACTGTGGGAGAATGCTTCTCACTGTGGGAGAATGCTTCTCACTGTGGGAGAATGCTTCTTCTCACTGTGGGAGAATGCTCTTCACTGTGGGAGAATGCTCCTCACTGTGAGAGAATGCTCCTCACTGTGGGAGAATGCTCCTCACTGTGGGAGAATGCTCCTCACTGTGGGGGAATGCTTCTCTCTGTGAGAAAAGGCTTCTCACTGTGGGAGAATGCTTCTCCTCACTGTGGGAGAATGCTCCTCCTCACTGTAGAAGAATGCTCCTCACTGGCACTGGACAAGCACCTAAAGTCAGTTCCTGATCAGCCGGGCTGTGGCTCGTACGTTGATTTGCGTGCAGCCAGCAGCAACAGCCTGGTTGATCAGGCGCTGATCCACCAGGAGGCCTGGTCACAGACCGGGCCGCGGGGGCGTTGACCCCCGAAACTCTCTCCAGGTAAACTCCAGGTAAACTGTGGGAGAATGCTTCTCACTGTAAGAGAATGCTCTTCCTCACTGTGGGAGAATGCTCCTTCTCACTGTGGGAGAATGCTTCTCACTGTGGGCGAATGCTTCTCACTGTGGGAGAATGCTTCTCATTGTAAGAGAATGCTCCTCCTCACTGTGGAAGAATGCTCCTCCTCACTCTGGGAGAATGCTTCTCTGTGGGAGAATGCTTCTCTCTGTGGGAAAATGCTCCTCCTCACTGTGGGAGAATGCTTCTCACTGTGGGAGAATGCTTCTCACTGTAAGAGAATGCTCCTCCTCACTGTGGGAGAATGCTCCTCCTCACTGTGGGAGAATGCTCATCCTCACTGTGGGAGAATGCTTCTCTCTGTGGGAAAATGCTTCTCACTGTGGGAGAATGCTTCTCACTGTAAGAGAATGCTTCTCCTCACTGTGGGAGAATGCTTCTCACTGTGGAAGAATGCTTCTCACTGTAAGAGAATGCTCCTCCTCACTGTGGGAGAATGCTCCTCCTCACTGTGGGAGAATGCTCCTCCTCACTGTGGGAGAATGCTCCTCCTCACTGTGGGAGAATGCTTCTCCTCACTGTGGGAGAATGCTTCTCACTGTAAGAGAATGCTCCTCCTCACTGTGGTAGAATGCTCCTCCTCACTGTGGGAGAATGCGTCTCACTGTGGGAGAATGCTCTTCCTCACTGTGGGAGAATGCGTCTCACTGTGGGAGAATGCTCTTCACTATGGGAGAATGCTCCTCACTGTGAGAGAATGCTTCTCACTGTGGAAGAATGCTCCTCACTGTGGGAGAATGCTCCTCACTGTCGGAGAATGCTCCTCACTGTGGGAGAATGCTCCTCACTGTGGGAGAATGCTCCTCACTGTGGGAGAATGCTTCTCACTGTGGGAGAATTCTTTTCACTGTGGGAGAATGCTCCTCTTCACTCTGGGAGAATGCTCCTCACTGTGGGAGAATGCTTCTCATTGAGGGGAAAATGCTCCTCTTCACTGTGGGAGAATGCTTCACACTGTGGGAGAATGCTCCTCTTCACTGTGGGAGAATGCTTCTCACCGTGGGAGAATGCTCCTCATGTTACAGTAGTAACGAGGTGTGAACACAGGTGTGGAATACAGTTACACACTGGATACAGTGACTGAAATACAAGCATTATTAACAAGACACAGTAATGGGTACAGAAGCTGCACCGTGTGTCGTGTTTACACCGTGTGTCGTGTTTACACCGTGTGTCGTGTTTCAGATGGCGTGTTTAAGTGGCATTGTGGTGGCGGTTTTTGTGGCGATGATGGCGGTGGCGGCGGAGGTGGCAGGGCCAGTTGTCAGAAGTCGTAGTAAGTATAATGATTCAGTACTACTACTACAACTACCAATAAATTATCCCCGTAATGCATAACCCCAGTCCCCTGTACCTCAGTGAAACGCAAAAAAATAGTACAGAGTGCGGCATAGATTTTTAATGAAATTAAACATCAGCTTAGGTTAGGTTAGGTAAGGTTCGTCAGGAAACAGGACAAATGTTTCCTGACGCGGGTCTTAGTCAGATGATGACCCGCCTTTGGAGCTTTTGGTCATCTGACCGAGGCCTTCCGCTGGCGTACCAGTCCACCCCTTTAAAAATTATGGTCATTTATAACCATTGTCTGTCTATATACCTTTAAACATCAGCATTTGAAATTTGATAAGAATCAGATTTACTTCTCACGAGTAATGACATGGAGACTAATATCCCAATTTCTCCACTAACTAAGTGAAATGTGTCCTCATTGACAATAAGATTGTTGTCAGTAGCTCACTATGAAGACTTGGTTTATATCTGCTTGGAGATTAGTTGTGTCCTCAGCGGGTGCTAATCTTATACAAATCCTAGTATCGTCTGTGAAGAATGATACAGTGCTATGATATGTGACTGTGAAGAATGATACAGTGGTATGATTTGTGACTGTGAAGAATGATACAGTGCATGATTTGTGACTGTGAAGAATGATACAGTGCTATGATTTGTGACTGTGAAGAATGATACAGTGCTATGATTTGTGACTGTGAAGAATGATACAGTGCATGATTTGTGACTGTGAAGAATGATACAGTGCATGATTTGTGACTGTGAAGAATGATACAGTGCATGATTTGTGACTGTGAAGAATGATACAGTGCATGATTTGTGACTGTCTATGTCGGATATGAGAATGAGGAAGATAAACTTGGAAAGTATAGTGCCTTCAGAAACAGGCTTTCCACCGTAGCAGCTTCTGATATCACTCTATTTACCATTACGAGTTGGGCTCTGTGTGTTAGAACGTTAACACTGTTTTAACTTGGTTTTCTGGAGTCTGGTAACGTAGCAAGGGTAGCTAGGAGGCTGTACACAAACGGTCATAGACTATCTCCATTTATTCGAAAGAGTGAGTACACAGGCAAACAGACTGAGCGCCGCAGAGGCAGTCCTGAATGGCGAGGTGTAAACAAGAGGTAATCCAGGCGAAGATTGAGCCGGTTGTAAACCAGCATAGGTCTACCTTGGTAAATATCCGTCTCTCCACTTTTGCAGTTATTCTCCTTGCATGCGCTGTTACTACATTATCACACTTGTCGAAGGCATTTGCAAAGTCTGCATATATATTACGTCTGAATCTTGTTTGTCTGAGTAATCCATACCTGGCTTCTGCAATGAGCATGTTGTTAGAGTCATTATTGAGTCCAAAGCCGTCAGTGATGACATAGAATCAGTAACGATGATAGAGCCAGGCTCAGTGTCATAAGTTAGCTTGCCACGGACATGAAAAGTATGAACGTTGTGGGAGAAGACTATTGTGGAAAATATTTTAATTTTCCGAAGCTATAGTGCCTAATAGGTGTTTAATGTGTCGATATGAGTCAAAAATGTATTTGACAATAGGATAGAACCAAGAGTTCCCTTTGCGCATGCGCGGATGTGCAGGGGTAGAGGTCGACTCGGGGCATGGGAGAGGCGGGAGTGTTTTGAATGTAGTGAGGAATGTAGGTAGTGTAATGAGCAATTCACACTTCCACACCTGGTCACAACTGTAATGAGTTATTGGTGCAAATATTGATTGTTGAGTCACACACACACCACACACACACACACACACACACAGCATTCCGACACCTTAGTAAGGAATCATTCAAGACACTGTACACCGTGTATGTCAGGCCCATACTGGAGTATGCAGCACCTGTTTGGAACCCGCACTTGATAAAGCACGTCAAGAAACTAGAGAAAGTACAAAGGTTTGCAACAAGGTTAGTTCCAGAGCTAAGGGGAATGTCCTATGAAGAAAGATTAAGGGAAATCGGCCTGACGACACTGGAGGACAGGAGGGTCAGGGGAGACATGATAACGACATATAAAATACTGCGTGGAATAGACAAGGTGGACAAGGACAGGATGTTCCAGGGAGGGGACACAGAAACAAGAGGCCACAATTGGAAGTTGAAGACACAAATGAGTCAGAGAGATAGTAGGAAGTATTTCTTCAGTCATAGAGTTGTAAGGCAGTGGAATAGCCTAGAAAATGACGTAGTGGAGGCAGGAACCATACACAGTTTTAAGACGAGGTTTGATAAAGCTCATGGAGCGGGGAGAGAGAGGGCCTAGTAGCAACCGGTGAAGAGGCGGGGCCAGGAGCTAGGACTCGACCCCTGCAACCACAAATAGGTGAGTACACACACACACACACACACACACACACACACACACACACACACACACACACACACACACACTTTAGTTTAATATCTTTATTATGCACCCCATACCCATCCTGTGGGCGGTAGTTAAAAGATTACAAAGGTACATAATGGGTCCAGTGAATGGACCTGAAAGTTATGATAGCTGAACTAGTTACAAAGGTAATGAACTCCAGGTAGATCTGGTCACAATCATGGCAAGTTACAGAGGTAATGAATCAGCTTCACTCCTATACAGGAAAGACTGTGCTATAACTTAAATTGCCAGGCATACCATCTAAAGGGGACAAAAAGATACAAAACATCCAGGCCATGGGAAAACCTGGGTAGCCACAGCCACTCAAGAGGGAGAGGTTTTTTAGTGCCAGGAAGGAAAAAAAACTGGCAGGAAATGGCAGAAATCGTACACCAAATCCAGTCATTCCTGGAGTGGAACCACAGTCGATGGCCTCCACTCCAAACCAACAGATACAGATACTAATGCCGGAAAAAAAATCCCCCCCCCAGTACCAACAATACCACCAGTCCGATAACATTCTTCTTTGCAAATATACAGGGTCTAAAGCCAGCAACAAACAACAAAATACCTTTCATCCGTGGACTGCTTGCAGAGGCAAAGGCAATGTTCGCGGCTTTCACTGAGACCCACATAAAGGATCACTTAGACAACGAAATATGGATCCCAGGTTACAACCTATACAGATGTGACAGAGTGAACAGGCAAAAGGGGGGGGGGGTTGGCCTGTACATTGCAGAGTCACTTGTTTGCACAGAACTGCCAAATGCCTCAAATGATGTAGTGGAAGTTTTAGCAGTAAAGGTCGAGAACCAAAACCTAGTCATTGTGATAGTCTACAAGCCTCCGGATGCAACATCCCAGCAATTCCAGGAACAGCTGTTAAAAATTGACCACTGTCTGGAAAACCTTCCAGCTCCTGCACCCAACATCTTGCTCCTGGGGGATTTCAACTTAAGGCACCTAAAATGGAGGAATATAGCAAATAATATTGTTGCAGTAATAACACCAGGAGGCAGCTCTGATGAAAACTCACACTCACGCGAGCTTTTAAATCTCTGCACAAAATTCAATTTAAACCAGCAAATAATAGAGCCTACTAGACTGGAGAATACACTAGACCTCATCTTCACTAACAATGATGATCTGATAAGAAATATCACCATATCAAAAACAATATACTCAGATCACAACATAATTGAGGTTCAGTCATGTATGCGCGGAGCCCCAGACCGACATAATGAGATTAGTCACGAGGGAGCATTCACCAAATTCAACTTCAATAACAAAAACATAAAGTGGGACCAAGTAAACCAAGTCCTAACCGATATAAGCTGGGAAGATATACTAAGCAACACAGACCCCAACTTATGCCTAGAACAGATTAACTCGGTGGCACTCGATGTATGCACAAGGCTTATTCCTCTAAGAAAAAGGAGGAGTAGATGTAAAACAGAAAGAGACAGGCGCTCCCTTTACAGGCGACGGAAAAGAATAACAGAGCGGCTAAAAGAGGTCAATATATCTGAAATGCGTAGGGAGACACTGGTCAGAGAAATAGCAAGCATCGAACTTAAGCTAAAAGAATCCTTTAGGAGTCAGGAATCGCGGGAAGAACTAAAAGCCATAAATGAAATCGAAAGAAACCCAAAGTATTTCTTCTCCTATGCCAAATCAAAATCGAGAACAACGTCCAGTATTGGGCCCCTACTTAAACAAGATGGGTCCTACACAGATGACAGCAAGGAAATGAGTGAGCTACTCAAGTCCCAATATGACTCAGTTTTTAGCAAGCCGCTAACCAGACTGAGAGTCGAAGATCAAAATGAATTTTTTATGAGAGAGCCACAAAATTTGATTAATACAAGCCTATCCGATGTTATCCTGACGCCAAATGACTTCGAACAGGCGATAAATGACATGCCCATGCACTCTGCCCCAGGGCCAGACTCATGGAACTCTGTGTTCATCAAGAACTGCAAGAAGCCCCTATCACGAGCCTTTTCCATCCTATGGAGAGGGGGCATGGACACGGGGGTCGTCCCACAGTTACTAAAAACAACAGACATAGCCCCACTCCACAAAGGGGGCAGTAAAGCAACAGCAAAGAACTACAGACCAATAGCACTAACATCCCATATCATAAAAATCTTTGAAAGGGTCCAAAGAAGCAAGATCACCACCCATCTAGAAACCCATCAGTTACACAACCCAGGGCAACATGGGTTTAGAACAGGTCGCTCCTGTCTGTCTCAACTATTGGATCACTACGACAAGGTCCTAAATGCACTAGAAGACAAAAAGAATGCAGATGTAATATATACAGACTTTGCAAAAGCCTTCGACAAGTGTGACCATGGCGTAATAGCGCACAAAATGCGTGCTAAAGGAATAACAGGAAAAGTCGGTCGATGGATCTATAATTTCCTCACTAACAGAACACAGAGAGTAGTCGTCAACAGAGTAAAGTCCGAGGCAGCTACGGTGAAAAGCTCTGTTCCACAAGGCACAGTACTCGCTCCCATCTTGTTCCTCATCCTTATATCCGACATAGACAAGGATGTCAGCCACAGCACCGTGTCTTCCTTTGCAGATGACACCCGAATCTGCATGACAGTGTCTTCCATTGCAGACACTGCAAAGCTCCAGGCAGACATCAACCAAATCTTTCAGTGGGCTGCAGAAAACAATATGAAGTTCAACGATGAGAAATTTCAATTACTCAGATATGGTAAACATGAGGAAATTAAATCTTCATCAGAGTACAAAACAAATTCTGGCCACAAAATAGAGCGAAACATCAACGTCAAAGACCTGGGAGTGATCATGTCGGAGGATCTCACCTTCAAGGACCATAACATTGTATCAATCGCATCTGCTAGAAAAATGACAGGATGGATAATGAGAACCTTCAAAACTAGGGAGGCCAAGCCCATGATGACACTCTTCAGGTCACTTGTTCTATCTAGGCTGGAATATTGCTGCACACTAACAGCACCTTTCAAGGCAGGTGAAATTGCCGACCTAGAAAATGTACAGAGAACTTTCACGGTGCGCATAACGGAGATAAAACACCTCAATTATTGGGAGTGCTTGAGGTTCCTAAACCTGTATTCCCTGGAACGCAGGAGGAAGAGATACATGATTATATACACCTGGAAAATCCTAGAGGGACTAGTACCGAACTTGCACACGAAAATCACTCACTACGAAAGCAAAAGACTTGGCAGACGATGCACCATCCCCCCAATGAAAAGCAGGGGTGTCACTAGCACGTTAAGAGACCATACAATAAGTGTCAGGGGCCCGAGACTGTTCAACTGCCTCCCAGCACACATAAGGGGGATTACCAACAGACCCCTGGCAGTCTTCAAGCTGGCACTGGACAAGCACCTAAAGTCAGTTCCGGATCAGCCGGGCTGTGGCTCGTACGTTGGTTTGCGTGCAGCCAGCAGCAACAGCCTGGTTGATCAGGCTCTGATCCACCAGGAGGCCTGGTCACAGACCGGGCCGCGGGGGCGTTGACCCCCGGAACTCTCTCCAGGTAAACTCCAGGTATACATGGTTACAGTCATGAGCAAATTACAGAGGAACGTGATTTACGGGACCACCGTAATAGAGTGGTAAAATGAGTGAATAAGGGTAGAACCGGGTGACTGGCACGTCGCCATGGACTGTGTCCCGGGGAAAATTACCCTTGGTTTAATCATCACTCATCGGTCTCAGATCTTAATGGAGTGATCTCTAATGTGTATAATAATTATGAGACATTAAATCGTCTTGTAAATTGTAATGTAATTAATGATAATAACGCTAAGTTAAGAGAATGCGTGAAGTGAAATAAGTCGCCTTGCTCCGAGTGAACACGCTAGACCACGTTGTTCCTATCACGAGGAAAGTGAAGTTCATGGAGTCACGACTTCTAAACCGGGACAAACCGATGGATACCTCATCCTGCTGGAATAAGAACCGTGTCGGTGTAGCAGGACATCGAAATGAGATGGTGAATGGAGGAAATAAGGAGTATCAATCACCCACAGTTAAGTAACTCTTCTAGTTATAGCGGACTGATACTGGCCAGTTAGGTATGTTGTAATTGGATAGGTTATGAGTGATCCAGCTACATCAAGTGACCACCAGAGAATATCTGGTAAGTGGTGGGATTATGTACAAGTGTTTTTCCTTGATGGATATATCCATGTGTAACCTACCCCCCCCTTCATTCAGTTAAACTAATATAATCTATACAGTCCACAATTAATTAGTAGCGCCGTACTTGAGGGTGCTACCCAATTTATACTGGTCTCGGATAGATATGGATAAGATTGTGAGGGTCGAGGGGCCACCTGCAGTGACCAGAGGTGGTTAAGTTTTCTCACATGTCTACACGGGGTGACTGCGGTAAACAATATAGTTGTTGTCTCCCAAGGAGATTACTCGTATGCATGTAATGTTGAGGTATGTACAAGTAATCACCCCTAGAAAATTTTCCATATCTGCCCGCTGGTCCTTCCTGAACCGGATGCAATCAGTGAAAAAATTAATTGAATTAATTACTTAATAATTAAGTGACTGATTGAAGGAAGTGGGTATGGGGTACACAAGTTTAATCGATCGTGTGGTGGATGATAATTAGCCCAATTAATTGCTAGCACATGTGTGGCTAGGATTTATACAAGAGTAAAGTGCAAGAATTACTCTTATAAGGCTCCTACTTAAGTTGTATAATCAGTGATTAATAATTCTCTAACCATGACTGGATCTGATGGAGTTAATGTGGCTGACAAGTCCGTGAATTTTAGAGTAATGAAAGCATCATTACAGGCTATTAAAGGCCATGTGACGAAGGCATTTGATTTAATGAATCAAAGAACCGTGAACCCTAATGAATTAAAGTTATATTTAGATGTTTTAGAGAGTAGATTTGATTGGTACAAATTGTGGTTTAAAGACTGTGAAAGAGATTTGCTGGAGAATTGTGCAGATGGAATGGAAATGAATGTTTTAATTAATCAACATTACGAATTGGAAGAAAAACTGTCTTGTAAAAGTAAGGCTTTCAATAAATTGAAGGGTGTAAGCCAGGCAGTTGATCAACCTATTAATGCAAAGGGTGGGTTTGCCAAAACCTCCAGAGTACGGTCTGGAGGAAATCAGACTAGGTCGGCAGGAATTAATTGTTCAATTGCAGACCAGTCAGCCAAACAGTTCTAAGGATATAACACATAATGACTCTGAAGTATCTGTCAAGTCTCAAAAGGGAAAAATAATCCCAGTGGTAATAATCATAAACAAGATGGGTCCTACACAGATGACAGCAAGGAAATGAGTGAGCTACTCAAGTCCCAATATGACTCAGTTTTTAGCAAGCCGCTAACCAGACT